>NC_090381.1:11294592-11600223 GCF_036365525.1 Heterodontus francisci | reverse complement strand
GTGTTCACACATTAGATGCAACACAATGTTCACACTTCAGATGCAATACAGTTTTCACACTTTAGAAGCAACACAGTGTCCATACATCAGATGCAACAGTGTTCACACATTGGATACAGCACCATTTTCGCACATTCGATACAATACAGTGCTCTAACATTGGATGCAACATAGTGTTCACACATTAGACACAACACAGTGTTCACACATTAGATACAACACAGTTCTCACACACTAGATACAATACAGTTTTCATTCATTGGAAGCAACACAGTATTTACACACTTGATGCAACAGTGTTCACACATTAGATCCCAGAAAGTGTTCACACATTAGATGCAACACAGTGCTCACACATTAGATGCAACACAGTGTTCACACATTCGAATCAAAACAGTGTTCACACATTAGATACGACATAGTTTTCACACATTAGATACAACACAGTGTTCTTACATTAGAGGCAACAGTGTTCACACTTTTCTCACTCTACATTTTTCACACATTAGATACAATGCAGTTTTCACACATTTGGTGCAACACAGTGTTCACACATTCGATACAACACAGTGTTCACACATTTGGTGCAACACAGTGTTTACACATCAGATACAATGCAGTTTTCACACATTAGATACAACATAGTCTTCACACATTAGATACAATACAGCTTTCACACATTAGATGCAACACAGTGTTCACACATTTGGTGCAACACAGTGTTCACACATTAGATGCAACACCGTGTTCACACATTAGATACAACACAGTGTTCACACATTTGGTGCAACAGAGTGTTTACACTTCAGATACAATGCAGTTTTCACACATTAGATACAATACAGTGTTCACACATTTGGTGCAACACAGTGTTTACACGTCAGATACAATGCAGTTTTCACACATTAGATACAACATAGTCTTCACACATTAGATACAATACAGCTTTCACACATTAGATGCAACACAGTGTTCACACATTAGATGCAACACAGTGTTCACACATTAGATGCAACACCGTGTTCACACATTAGATACAACACAGTGTTCACACATTTGGTGCAACAGAGTGTTTACACATCAGATACAATGCAGTTTTCTCACATCAGATACAACACAGTGTTCACACATTAGATGCAGCACAATGTTCACACATTAGATACAACACAGTGTTCACACATTTGGTGCAACACAGTGTTCACACATAAGATGCAACACAGTGTTCACACATTAGATGCAACACAGCGTTCACACATTAGATGCAACATAGTGTTCACACATTAGACAGAGCACAGTGTTCACACATTAGATGCAACACACTGATCACACATTAGCTGCAACACCGTGTTCACACATTAGATAAAACACAGTGTTCACACATTAGATACAACATAGCGTTCACACATTAGATACAACACAGTGTGCACACATTAGATACGACACAGTGTTCACACAGTACATGCAAGACAGTCTTCACACAGTAGATACAACAAAGAGTTAGCACATTACTAGCAGCACAGTGTTCACACATTAGAAGCAACACAGTGATCAAACATTAGATACTACACAGTGTTCCCATATTAGATACAATACAGTGTTCACACATTACATGCAACACAGAGTTCACACATTAGATGCAACACAGTGCGCACACATTAGATACAACCCAGCGTTCCAACATTAGATGCAACACAGTCTTCACACATTAGATACAATACAGTTTTCCCACATAAGATGCAACACAATGTTCACACATTAGATGCAACACAGTGTTCACACATTAGCTGCAACACCGTGTTCACACATTAGATAAAACACATTGTTCACACATTAGATACAACATAGCATTCACACATTAGATACAACACATTGTGCATACATTAGATACAATACAGTGTTCACACATTACCTGCAACACAGTGTTCACACATTAGATACAACACAGTGTGCACACATTAGATATGACACAGTGTTCACACAGTACATGCAAGACAGTCTTCACACAGTCGATACAACAAAGAGTTAGCACATTAGTAGCAGCACAGTGTTCACACATTAGATACAACACAGTGTTCACACATTAGATACAATACAGTGTTCACACATTACATGCAACACAGTGTTCACACATTAGATACAACACAGTGTTCACACATTAGATACAACACAGTGTGCACACATTAGATACAACACAGTGTGCACACATTCGATACGACACAGAGTTCACACATTAGATGCAACACAGCGTTCACACATTGGATACAACACAGTGTTCACACATTAGATACAACACAGTATTCACACAGTAGATACAACACAGCGTTCAAACATTAGACGCAACACAGTGTTCACACATTAGATACAACACATTGTGCACACATTGGATACACTACAGTGTTCACACATTAGATACAACACAGTGTTCACACAGTAGATACAACACAGTGTTCACACATTAGATACAACCCAATGTTCACACATTTGGGGCAACACAGTGTTTACACATTGGATGCAACACAGTGTTTACACATTGGATGCAACACAGTCTTCACACATTAGATACAACACAGTGTTCACACATTAGATGCAACACTGTGTTCACACATTCGATGCAACACAGTGTTCACACATTAGCTGCCACACAGTGTTCACACATTAGATACAACACAGCGTTCACACGTTAGATACACCACAGTGTTCACACGTTAGATACAACACAGTGTTCACACATTAGATACAACACATTGTGCACACATTAGATACACCACAGTGTTCACACATTAGATACAACACAGTGTTCACTCATTAGATACAACACAGTGTTCACACATGAGATACAACACAGTGTGCACACATTAGATACAACACAGTGTGCACACATTCGATACGACACAGAGTGTACACATTTGATGCAACACAGCGTTCACACATTGGATACGACACAGTGTTCACACATAGATACAACACAGTGTTCACACATTAGATACAACACAGTGTTCACACAGTAGATACTACACAGCGTTCAAACATTAGACGCAAGACAGTGTTCACACATTAGATACAACACATTGTGCACACATTGGATACACTACAGTGTTCACATATTAGATACAACACAGTGTTCACACAGTAGATACAACACAGCGTTCAAACATTAGATGCAACACAGTGTTCACACATTAGATACAACACATTGTGCACACATTAGATACACGACAGTGTTCACACATTAGATACAACACAGTGTTCACACATTAGATACAACACAGTGTGCACACAATTGATACGACACAGAGTTCACACATTAGATGCAACACAGCGTTCACACATTAGATACAACACAGTGTGCACACATTAGATACAACACAGTGTTTACACATTAGATACAACACATTGTGCACACATTAGATACACCACAGTGTTCACACATTAGATACAACACAGTGTTCACACATTAGATACAACACAGTGTGCACCCAATAGATATGACACAGAGTTCACACATTAGATGCAACACAGCGTTCACACATTAAATACGATACATTGTTCACACATTAGATACAACACAGTGTTCACACATTAGATACAAAACAGTCTTCACACATTAGATACAACACAATCTTCACACATTAGATACAACACATTGTTCACACATTTGATACGACACAGTATTCACACATTAGATGCAACACAGCGTTCACACATTAGATGCAACACAGTGTTCACACATTAGGCAGAGCACAGTGTTCTCACTTAGATACAACACATTGTTCACACATTTGATACAACCCAGCGTTCAGACATTAGATGCAACACAGTGTTCACACATTACCTGCAACGCAGTGTTCACACATTAGATGCAACACAGTGTTCACACATTAGATACAACACATTGTTCACACATTTGATACAACCCAGCGTTCAGACATTAGATGCAACACAGTGTTCACACATTACCTGCAACGCAGTGTTCACACATTAGATGCAACACATTGTTGACACATTTGATACGACACAGTATTCACACATTAGATGCAACACAGTGTTCACACATTAGATACAACACATTGTTCACACATTTGAAACGACGCAGTATTCCCACATTAGATGCAACACAGCGTTCACACATTAGATGCAACACAGTGTTGACTCATCAGATAAAACACAGTGTTCATGCATTAGATACAACACATTGTTCACACATTTGATACAACCCAGCGTTCAGACATTAGATGCAACACAGTGTTCACACATTACCTGCAACACAGTGTTCACACATTAGATACAACACATTGTTCACACATTTGAAATGACGCAGTATTCCCACATTAGATGCAACACAGCGTTCACACATTAGATGCAACACAGTGTTGACTCATCAGATAAAACACAGTGTTCATACATTAGATACAACACATTGTTCACACATTTGATACAACCCAGCGTTCAGACATTACCTGCAACACAGTGTTCACACATTAGATACAACACATTGTTCACACATTTGATACGACACAGTACTCACACATTAGATGCAAAACAATGTTCACACATTAGATGCAACACAGCGTTCACACATTTGGCAGAGCACAGTGTTCACACATCAGATGCAACACATTGTTCACACATTTGATTCGACGCAGTATTCACACATTAGATGCAACACAGCGTTCACACATTACATGCAACACAGTGTTGACTCATTAGATAAAACACAGTGTTCATACATTAGATACAGCACATTGTTCACACATTTGATACGACACAGTGTTCACACATTTGGTGCAACACAGTGTTTAGACATCAGATACAATGTAGATTTCACACATGAGATACAACACAGTGTTCATACATTTGGTGCAACACAGTGTTTACACATTCGATACAATGCAGTTTTCACACATTAGATCCAACACATTTATCACACATTTGGTGCAACACAGTTTTCACACATTAGATACAATGCAGTTTTGATACATTAAATGCAGCACAGTGTTCACACATTCGATACAACACAGTGTTCACACATTAGATGCAAAACATTGTTCACACATTAGATACAACACACTGTTCACACATTTGGGGCAACACAGTGTTTACACATTGGATGCAACACAGTATTCACACATTAGATACAACGCAGTGTTCAGACATTTGGGGCAACACAGTGTTTACACGTTGGATGCAAGACAGTGTTCACACATTAGATACAACACAGTGTTCACACATGAGATACAACAGTGTTCATACATTAGATACAATAAAGTGTTCACACATGAGATACACCACAGTGTTCACACGTTAGATACAACACAGTGTTCACACATTAGATATAAGACATTGTGCACACATTAGATACATCACAGTGTTCACACATTAGATACAACACAGTGTTCACACATTAGATACAAAAAAGTGTTCACACATTAGATACAACACAGTGTGCACACATTAGATGCAGGACAACGTTCACACATTAGATACAACACAGTGTTCACACATTTGGGGCAACACAGCGTTTACACATTGGATGCAACATTTTGTTCACACATTAGATAAAACGCAGTGTTCACACATTTGGGACAACACAGTGTTTACACATTGGATGCAACACAGTGTTCACACATTAGATACAACAGTGTTCACATCTTAGATACAAAACAGTGTTCACACATTAGATGCAACACATTGTTCACACGTTAGATACAACACAGCGTTCACACGTGAGATACACCACAGTGTTCACACGTTAGATACAACACAGTGTTCACACATTAGATACAACACATTGTGCACACATTAGATACACCACAGTGTTCACACATTAGATACAACACAGTGTGCACACAATAGATATGACACAGAGTTCACACATTAGATACAACACAGTGTTCACACATTAGATACAACACAGTGTTCACACATTAAATACAACACGGTGTGCACACATTAGATACAACACAGTGTTTACACATTAGATACAACACATTGTGCACACATTAGATACACCACAGTGTTCACACATTAGATACAACACAGCGTTCACACATTAGATACGACACATTGTTCACACATTAGATATAACACAGTGTTCACACATTAGATACAACACAGTCTCCACACATTAGATACAACACAGCGTTCACACATTAGATACAACACAGTGTGCACACATTAGATACAACACAGTGTTCACACATTAGATACAACACAGTGCTCACACATTAGATACAACACAGCGTTCACACATTAGATACAACACAGTGTGCACACATTAGATACGACACATTGTTCACACATTAGATACAACACAGTCTCCACACATTAGATGCAACACAATGTTCACACATTTGGAGCAACATAGTGTTCACACATTAGATACATAGTAGTTTTCACACATTAGATGCAAAACATTGTTCACACTGAAGATACAACACAGTGTTCACACATTTGGGGCAACACAGTGTTCACATGTTAGATACAACACAGCGTTCACACAATAGATACAACACAGTGTGCACACATTAGATACAACACAGTGTTTACACATTAGATACAACACATTGTGCACACATTAGATACACCACAGTGTTCACACATTAGATACAACACAGTGTTCACACATTAGATACAACACAGTGTGCACACAATAGATATGACACAGAGTTCACACATCAGATACAACACAGTGTTCACACATTAGATACAACACAGCGTTCACACATTAGATACGACACATTGTTCACACATTAGATACAACACAGCGTTCACACATTAGATACAACACAGTCTCCACACATTAGATGCAACACAATGTTCACACATTTGGAGCAACATAGTGTTCACACATTAGATACATAGTAGTTTTCACACATTAGATGCAAAACATTGTTCACACAGAAGATACAACACAGTGTTCACACATTAGATGCAGCACAATGTTCACACATTAGATACAACACAGTGATCACACATTAGATACAACACATTGTGCACACATTAGATACACCACAGTGTTCACACATTAGATACAACACAGTGTGCACACAATAGATATGACACAGAGTTCACACATTAGATACAACACAGTGTTCACACATTAGATACAACACAGTGTTCACACATTAAATACAACACGGTGTGCTCACATTAGATACAACACAGTGTTTACACATTAGATACAACACATTGTGCACACATTAGATACACCACAGTGTTCACACATTAGATACAACACAGCGTTCACACATTAGATACGACACATTGTTCACACATTAGATATAACACAGTGTTCACACATTAGATACAACACAGTCTCCACACATTAGATACAACACAGCGTTCACACATTAGATACAACACAGTGTGCACACATTAGATACAACACAGTGTTCACACATTAGATACAACACAGTGCTCACACATTAGATACAACACAGCGTTCACACATTAGATACAACACAGTGTGCACACATTAGATACGACACATTGTTCACACATTAGATACAACACAGTCTCCACACATTAGATGCAACACAATGTTCACACATTTGGAGCAACATAGTGTTCACACATTAGATACATAGTAGTTTTCACACATTAGATGCAAAACATTGTTCACACTGAAGATACAACACAGTGTTCACACATTTGGGGCAACACAGTGTTCACATGTTAGATACAACACAGCGTTCACACAATAGATACAACACAGTGTGCACACATTAGATACAACACAGTGTTTACACATTAGATACAACACATTGTGCACACATTAGATACACCACAGTGTTCACACATTAGATACAACACAGTGTTCACACATTAGATACAACACAGTGTGCACACAATAGATATGACACAGAGTTCACACATCAGATACAACACAGTGTTCACACATTAGATACAACACAGCGTTCACACATTAGATACGACACATTGTTCACACATTAGATACAACACAGCGTTCACACATTAGATACAACACAGTCTCCACACATTAGATGCAACACAATGTTCACACATTTGGAGCAACATAGTGTTCACACATTAGATACATAGTAGTTTTCACACATTAGATGCAAAACATTGTTCACACAGAAGATACAACACAGTGTTCACACATTAGATGCAGCACAATGTTCACACATTAGATACAACACAGTGATCACACATTTGGTGCAACACACTGTTTACACATCAGATACAATGCAGTTTTCACACATCAGATACAACACAGTGTTCACACATTAGATGCAGGACAATGTTCACACATTAGATACAACACAGTGTTCACACATTTGGGGCAACACAGCGTTTACACATTGGATGCAACATTTTGTTCACACATTAGATAAAACGCAGTGTTCACACATTTGGGGCAGCACAGTGTTTACACATTGGATGCAACACAGTGTTCACACATTAGATACAACAGTGTTCACATCTTAGATACAAAACAGTGTTCACACATTAGATGCAACACATTGTTCACACGTTAGATACAACACAGCGTTCACACGTGAGATACACCACAGTGTTCACACGTTAGATACAACACAGTGTTCACACATTAGATACAACACATTGTGCACACATTAGATACACCACAGTATTCACACATTAGATACAACACAGTGTTCACACATTAGATACAACACAGTGTGCACACATTAGATATGACACAGTCTTCACACATTAGATACAACACAGCGTTCACACATTAGATACAACACAGTGTGCACACATTAGATACAACACAGTGTTTACACATTAGATACAACACATTGTGCACACATTAGATACACCACAGTGTTCACACATTATATACAACACAGTGTTCACACATTAGATACAACACAGTGTGCACACAATAGATATGACACAGAGTTCACACATTAGATGCAACACAGCGTTCACACATTAGATACGACACATTGTTCACACATTAGATACAACACAGTGTTCACACATTAGATACATAGTAGTTTTCACACATTAGATGCAAAACATTGTTCACACAGAAGATACAACACAGTGTTCACACATTTGGGGCAACACAGTGTTTACACATTGGATGCAACACAGTGTTCACACATTTGATACAACGCAGTGTTCACACATTTGGGGCAACACAGTGTTCACACATTGGATACAACACAGTGTTCACACATTAGATACAACAGTGTTCGCACATTAGATACAATACAGTGTTCACACATTAGATGCAACACATTGTTCACATGTTAGATACAACACAGCGTTCACACATTAGATAAACCACAGTGTTCACACATTCGATACAACACAGTGTTCAAACATTAGATACAACACATTGTGCACACATTAGATACACCACAGTGTTCACACATTAGATACAACACAGTGTTCACACATTAGATACAACACAGTGTTCACACATTAGATAAAACGCAGTGTGCACACATTAGATACAACACAGAGTTCACACATTAGATGCAACACAGCGTTCACACATTGGATACAACACAGTGTTCACACATTAGATACAACACAGTGTTCACACATTAGATAAAACGCATTGTGCACACATTTGATACAACCCAGCGTTCACACATTTGATACGACAGAATATTCACACATTAGATGCAACACAGTTTTCACACATGAGATACAACACCGTGTTCACAAATTAGATGCAAAACAGTGATCACACATAAGATACAACACAGTGTTCACACATTAGATGCAACACAGTGTTCACACATCAGATGCAACACCGTGTTCACGCATTAGATGCAACACAGCGTTCACACATTAGATGCAACACAGTGTTCACACATTAGACGCAACACCGTGTTCACACATTAGATGCAACACAGTGTTCACTCATTAGCTGCAACACAGTGTTCACACATTGCACGCAACACAGCGTTCACACATTAGATGCAACACCGTGTTCACACATTAGATGCAACACAGTTTTCACACATTAGATGCAACACCGTGTTCACACATTAGATGCAACACCGTGTTCACACATTAGATGCAACACAGTGTTCACTCATTAGCTGTAACACAGTGTTCACACATTGGACACAACACAGCGTTCACACATTTGATACGACACAGTATTCACACATTAGATACAACACAGCGTTCACACATTAGATGCAACACCGTGTTCACACATTAGATGCAACACAGTGTTCACACATCAGATGCAACACAGTGTTCACTCATTAGCTGCAACACAGTGTTCACACATTGCACGCAACACAGCGTTCACACATTAGATGCAACACCGTGTTCACACATTAGATGCAATACAGTGATCACACATTAGATGCAACACCGTGTTCACACATTAGATGCAACACAGTGTTCACTCATTAGCTGTAACACAGTGTTCACACTTTGGACACAACACAGCGTACACACATCAGATACAACACAGCGTTCACACATTAGATGCAACACAGTGTTCACACATTAGCTGCAACACAGTGTTCACACATTAGATACAACACAGCATTCACACATTAGATGCAACACAGTGTTCACACATTAGATACAACACAGCGTTCACACATTAGCTGCAACAACGTGTTCACACATTGGATGCAACACAGCGTTCACACATTAGATGCAACACAGTGTTCACACATTAGCTGCAACACAGTGTTCACACATTAGATGCAACACAGCGTTCACACATTAGATGCAACACAGTGTTCACACATTGGATGCAACACAGTGATCAAACATTAGATACAACACAGTTTTCACACATTAGATACAACAGTGTTCACACATTAGATATAACAAAGCGATCACACATTAGTTGCAACACAGGGTTCACACATTAGATACAATAAAGTGTTCACACATTAGATAAAACACAGTGTTCACACATTAGATACGACACAGTGTTCACACATTAGATAAAACTCAGTGTTCACACATTAGATACTCCACAGTGTTCACACATTAGATAAAACACAGTGTTCACACATTAGATACAACACGGTGTTCACACATTAGATACAACACAGTGTTCACACATTAGATAAAACACAGTGTTCACACATTAGATACGACACAGTGTTCACACATTAGATGAAAGACAGTGTTCACACATTAGATAAAACACAGTGTTCACACATTAGATACGACACAGTATTCACACATTGGATGCAACACAGTGTTCACACATTAGATGCAACACAGTGTTCACACATTAGATAAAACACAGCGTTCACACATTAGATGCAAGACAGTGTTCACACATTAGATAAAACACAGTGTTCACACATTAGATACGACACAGTATTCACACCTTGGATGCAACACAGTGTTCACACATTAGATGCAACACAGTGTACACACATTAGATGCAACACAGCGTTCACACATTAGATACAACACATTATTCACCCATTTTTTACAACTGAGTATTCACACATTAGAAGCAACACAGTGTTCACGCATAAGATGCAACACAGTGTTCACACATTTGATGCAACACAACGTTCACACATTAGATGCAACACAGTGTTCACACATTAGCTGCAAGACAGTGTTCATTCATTAGATAAAACACATTGTTCACACATTTGATACGACACAGTATTCACACACTAGATGCAACACAGTATTCACACACTAGATGCAACACAGTGTTTCCACATTAGATACAACACAGTGTTCACACATTCGATGCAACACAGTGTTCACACATTAGATGCAACACAGTGTGCAAACATTAGATACAACACAGCGTTCAGACATTAGATGCAACACAGTGTTCACACTTTAGCTGCAACACAGTGTTCACACATTAGATGCAACACAGTGATCACACATTAGATACAACACATTGTTCACACATTTGATACGACACAGTATTCACACATTAGATGCAACACCGTGTACACACATTGGATGCAACACAGCGTACACTCATTAGCTGCAACACAGTGTTCACACATTGGGCAGAACACAGCGTTCACACATTAGATGCAACACAGTGTTCACACATTAGATGCAACACAGTATTCACACATTAGATGCAACACCGTGTTCACACATTAGATGCAACACAGCATTCACACATTAGAGGCAACACCGTGTTCACACATTAGTTGCAACATAGCGTTCATACATTAGATGCTACACCGTGTTCACACATTCGATGCAACACAGTGTTCACTCATTAGCTGCAACACAGTGTTCACACATTGCACGCAACACAGCCTTCACACATTAGATGCAACACAGTGTTCACACATTAGATGCAACACAGTGTTCACACATTAGATGCAACACAGCGTTCATACATTAGATGCAACACAGTGTTCACACATTAGATGCAACACCGTGTTCACACATTAGCTGCAACACAGTGTTCACACATTAGATGCAACAAAGCGTTCACACATTAGATGCAACACAGTGTTCACACATTCGCTGCAACAAAGTGTTCACACATTGGATGCAACACAGCGTTCACACATTAGCTGCAACAAAGTGTTCACACATTGGATGCAACAAAGCGTTCACACATTAGATGCAACACAGTGTTCACACATTAGATGCAACACAGTGTTCACACATTAGATGCAACACAGCGTTCACACATTAGATGCAACACAGTGATCACACATTAGATGCAACACAGTGTTCACTCATTAGCTGCAACACAGTGTTCACACATTACACGCAACACAGCGTTCACACATTAGATGCAACACCGTGTTCACACATTAGATGCAACACAGTGTTCACACATTAAATGCAACACCGTGTTCACACATTAGATGCAACACAGCGTTCACACATTAGATGCAACACAGTGTTCACACATTAGATGCAACACCGTGTTCACACATTAGATGCAACACAGCGTTCACTCATTAGCTGTAACACAGTGTTCACACATTAGATGCAACACAGTGTTCACACTTTAGCTGCAACACAGTGTTCACACATTAGATGCAACACAGCGTTCACACATTAGGTGCAACACAGTGTTCACACTTTAGCTGCAACACAGTGTTCACACATTAGATGGAACACAGTGATCACACTTTAGACACAACACATTGTTCACACATTTGGTACGACACAGTATTCACACATTAGATACAACACCGTGCTCTCACATTAGATGCAACACAGCGTTCACTCATTAGCTGCAACGCAGTGTTCACACATTGGGCAGAACACAGCGTTCACACATTGGATGCAACACAGTGTTCACACATTAGATGCAACACCGTGTTCACACATTAGATGCAACACCGTATTCACACATTAGATGCAACACAGCGTTCACACATTAGATGCAACACCGTGTTCACACATTAGATGCAACACAGCGTTCACACATTAGATGCAACACAGTGTTCACACATTAGATGCAACACAGCGTTCACTCATTAGCTGTAACACAGTGTTCACACATTGGACACAACACAGCGTTCACACACTTGATACAACACAGCGTTCACACATTAGATGCAACACAGTGTTCACACATTAGCTGCAACACAGTGTTCACACATTAGATGCAACACAGCGTTCACACATTAGATGCAACACAGTGTTCACACATTAGCTGCAACAAAGTGTTCACACATTGGATGCAACACAGCGTTCACACATTAGATGCAACACAGTGTTCACACATTAGATGCAACACAGTGTTCACACATTAGATGCAACACAGCGTTCATACATTAGATGCAACACAGTGTTCACACATTAGATGCAACACCGTGTTCACACATTAGCTGCAACACAGTGTTCACACATTAGATGCAACAAAGCGTTCACACATTAGATGCAACACAGTGTTCACACATTAGCTGCAACAAAGTGTTCACACATTGGATGCAACACAACGTTCACACATTAAATGCAACACAGTGTTCACACATTAGATGCAACACAGCGTTCACACATTAAATGCAACACAGCGTTCACACATTAGCTGCAACAAAGTGTTCACACATTGGATGCAACACAGCGTTCACACATTAGATGCAACACAGCGTTCACACATTCGATGCAACACTGCGTTCACACATTAGATGCAACACAGTGATCACACATTAGATGCAACACAGTGTTCACTCATTAGCTGCAACACTGTGTTCACACATTGCATGCAACACAGCGTTCACACATTAGATGCAACACCGTGTTCACACATTAGATGAAACACAGTGTTCACACATTAAATGCAACACCGTGTTCACACATTAGATGCAACACAGTGTTCACACATTAGATGCAACACCGTGTTCACACATTAGATGCAACACAGCGTTCCTCATTAGCTGTAACACAGTGTTCACACATTGGACACAACACAGTGTTCACACATTAGATACAGCACAGCGTTCAGACATGAGATGCAACACAGTGTTCACACTTTAGCTGCAACACAGTGTTCACACATTAGATGGAACACAGTGATCACACATTAGATACAACACATTGTTCACACATTTGATACGACACAGTATTCACACATTAGATGCAACACAGTGTTCACACATTAGATGCAACACAGCGTTCACTCATTAGCTGCAACGCTGTGTTCACACATTGGGCAGAACACAGCGTTCACACATTAGATGCAACACCGTGTTCACACATTAGATGCAACACAGCGTTCACACATTTGATGCAACACCGTGTTCACACATTAGATGCAACACAGCGTTCACACATTAGATGCAACACAGTGTTCACACATTAGATGCAACACCGTGTTCACACATTAGATGCAACACAGAGTTCACTCATTACTGTAACACAGTGTTCACACATTGGACACAACACAGCGTTCACACATTAGATACAACACAGCGTTCACACATTAGATGCAACACAGTGTTCACACATTAGCTGCAAGACAGTGTTCACACATTAGATAAAACACAGTGTTCATACATTAGCTGCAACACAGTGTTCACACATTAGATAAAACACAGTGTTCACACATTAGATACAACACATTGTTCACACATTTGATACGACAGAGTATTCACACATTACCTGCAACACAGTGTTCACACATTAGCTGCAAGACAGTGTTCACACATTAGATAAAACACAGTGTTCGCACATTAGATACGACACAGTATTCACACATTGGATGCAACACAGCGTTCACACATTAGATGCAACACAGCGTTCACACATTAGATGCAACACAGCGTTCACACATTAGATAAAACACATTGTTCACACATTAGATACGACACAGTATTAACACATTAGATACAACACATTGTTCACACATTTGATACGACACAGTATTCACACATTAGATGCAACACAGTGTTCACACATTAGATGGAACACAGTGTTCACACATTAGATACAACACATTGTTCACACATTTGATACGACACAGTATTCACACATTAGATGCAACACAGTGTTCACACATTAGATGCAACACAGCGTTCACACATTAGATGCAACACAGCGTTCAGACATTGGATGCAACACAGTGTTCACACATTAGATGCAACTCAGCGTTCACACATTCGATGCAACACAGCGTTCACACATTAGATAAAACACATTGTTCACACATTAGATACGACACAGTATTCACACATTAGATGCAACACAGTGTTCACACATTAGATACAACACATTGTTCACACATTTGATACGACACAGTATTCACACATTAGATGCAACACAGTGTTCACACATTAGATGCAACACAGCGTTCACACATTAGATACAACACATTGTTCACACATTTGATACGACACAGTATTCACACATTAGATGCAACACAGTGTTCACACATTAGATGCAACACAGCGTTCACACATTAGATGCAACACAGTGTTCACACATTAGATGCAACACAGCGTTCACACATTAGATGCAACACAGTGTTCACACATTAGATGCAACACAGCGTTCACACATTGGATGCAACACAGTGTTCACACATTAGATGCAACTCAGCGTTCACACATTCGATGCAACACAGCGTTCACACATTAGATAAAAGACATTGTTCACACATTAGATACGACACAGTATTCACACATTAGATGCAACACAGCGTTCACACATTAGATGCAACACAGTGTTCACACATTAGATACAACACATTGTTCACACATTTGATACGACACAGTATTCACACATTAGATGCAACACAGTGTTCACACATTAGATGCAACACAGCGTTCACACATTTGATGCAACACAGTGTTCACACATTAGATGCAACTCAGCGTTCACACATTAGATGCAACACAGCGTTCACACATTAGATAAAACACATTGTTCACACATTAGATACGACACATTGTTCACACATTTGATACGACACAGTATTCACACATTAGATGCAACACAGTGTTCACACATTAGATGCAACACAGCGTTCACACATTAGATGCAACACAGTGTTCACACATTAGATGCAACACAGTGTTCACACATTAGATGCAACACAGTGTTCACACATTAGATGCAACTCAGTATTCACACATTAGATGCAACACAGTGTTCACACATTAGATACAACACATTGTTCACACATTTGATACGACACAGTATTCACACATTAGATGCAACACAGTGTTCACACATTAGATGCAACACAGCGTTCACACATTAGATGCAACACAGTGTTCACACATTAGATGCAATACAGTGTTCACACATTAGATAAAACACATTGTTCACACATTAGATACGACACAGTATTCACACATTAGAAAAAACACTTTGTTCACACATTAGATACGACACTGTATTCACACATTAGATGCAACACAGTGTTCACACATTAGATACAACACATTGTTCACACATTTGATACGACACAGTATTCACACATTAGATACAACACAGTGTTCACACATTAGATGCAACTCAGCGTTCACACATTAGATGCAACACAGCGTTCACACATTAGATACAACACATTGTTCACACATTAGATGCAACACAGCGTTCACACATTAGATGCAACACAGTGTTCACACATTAGATGCAATACAGTGTTCACACATTAGATGCAATACAGTGTTCACACATTAGATAAAACACATTGTTCACACATTAGATAAGACACAGTATTCACACATTAGATAAAACACATTGTTCACACATTAGATACGACACAGTATTCACACATTAGATGCAACACAGTGTTCTCACATTAGATACAACACATTGTTCACACATTTGATACGACACAGTATTCACACATTAGATGCAACACAGTGTTCACACATTAGATACAACACATTGTTCACACATTTGATACGACACAGTATTCACACATTAGATGCAACACAGTGTTCACACATTAGATGCAACACAGCGTTCACACATTCGATGCAACACAGTGTTCACACATTAGATGCAACACAGCGTTCACACATTGGATGCAACACAGTGTTCACACATTAGATGCAACTCAGCGTTCACACATTAGATACGACACAGTATTCACACATTAGATGCAACACAGTGTTCACCCGTTAGATGCAACACAGCGTTCACACATTAGATGCAACACTGTGTTCACACATTAGATGCAACACAGCGTTCACACATTGGATGCAACACAGTGTTCACACATTGGATGCAACACAGCGTTCACACATTAGATGCAACACAGCGTTCACACATTAGATGCAACACAGTATTCACACATTTGATGCAACACAGCGTTCACACATTAGATGCAACACAGCGTTCACACATTAGATGCAACACAGCGTTCACACATTAGATAAAACACATTGTTCACACATTAGAAACGACACAGTATTCACACATTAGATGCAACACAGTGTTCACACATTAGATACAACACATTGTTCACACATTTGATACGACACAGTATTCACACATTAGTTGCAACACAGTGTTCACACATTAGATGCAACACAGCGTTCACACATTTGATGCAACACAGTGTTCACACATTAGATGCAACTCAGCGTTCACACATTAGATGCAACACAGCGTTCACACATTAGATAAAACACATTGTTCACACATTAGATACGACACATTGTTCACACATTTGATACGACACAGTATTCACACATTAGATGCAACACAGTGTTCACACATTAGATGCAACACAGCGTTCACACATTAGATGCAACACAGTGTTCACACATTAGATGCAACACAGTGTTCACACATTAGATGCAACACAGTGTTCACACATTAGATGCAACACAGTATTCACACATTAGATGCAACACAGTGTTCACACATTAGATAAAACACATTGTTCACACATTAGATACGACACATTGTTCACACATTTGATACGACACAGTATTCACACATTAGATGCAACACAGTGTTCACACATTAGATGCAACACAGCGTTCACACATTAGATGCAACACAGTGTTCACACATTAGATGCAATACAGTGTTCACACATTTGATAAAACACATTGTTCACACATTAGATACGACACAGTATTCACACATTAGAAAAAACACTTTGTTCACACATTAGATACGACACAGTATTCACACATTAGATGCAACACAGTGTTCACACATTAGATACAACACATTGTTCACACATTTGATACGACACAGTATTCACACATTAGATACAACACAGTGTTCACACATTAGATGCAACTCAGCGTTCACACATTAGATGCAACACAGCGTTCACACATTAGATACAACACATTGTTCACACATTAGATGCAACACAGCGTTCACACATTAGATGCAACACAGTGTTCACACATTAGATGCAATACAGTGTTCACACATTAGATGCAATACAGTGTTCACACATTAGATAAAACACATTGTTCACACATTAGATAAGACACAGTATTCACACATTAGATAAAACACATTGTTCACACATTAGATACGACACAGTATTCACACATTAGATGCAACACAGTGTTCACACATTAGATACAACACATTGTTCACACATTTGATACGACACAGTATTCACACATTAGATGCAACACAGTGTTCACACATTAGATACAACACATTGTTCACACATTTGATACGACACAGTATTCACACATTAGATGCAACACAGTGTTCACACATTAGATGCAACACAGCGTTCACACATTCGATGCAACACAGTGTTCACACATTAGATGCAACACAGCGTTCACACATTGGATGCAACACAGTGTTCACACATTAGATGCAACTCAGCGTTCACACATTAGATACGACACAGTATTCACACATTAGATGCAACACAGTGTTCACACGTTAGATGCAACACAGCGTTGACACATTAGATGCAACACTGTGTTCACACATTAGATGCAACACAGCGTTCACACATTGGATGCAACACAGTGTTCACACATTGGATGCAACACAGCGTTCACACATTAGATGCAACACAGCGTTCACACATTAGATGCAACACAGTATTCACACATTTGATGCAACACAGCGTTCACACATTAGATGCAACACAGCGTTCACACATTAGATGCAACACAGCGTTCACACATTAGATAAAACACATTGTTCACACATTAGAAACGACACAGTATTCACACATTAGATGCAACACAGTGTTCACACATTAGATACAACACATTGTTCACACATTTGATACGACACAGTATTCACACATTAGTTGCAACACAGTGTTCACACATTAGATGCAACACAGCGTTCACACATTAGATGCAACACAGTGTTCACACATTAGATGCAACACAGCGTTCACACATTGGATGCAACACAGTGTTCACACATTAGATGCAACTCAGCGTTCACACATTAGATGCAACACAGTGTTCACACATTAGATGCAACACAGCGTTCACACATTAGATGCAACACAGTGTTCACACATTAGATGCAACACAGCGTTCACACATTGGATGCAACACAGTGTTCGCACATTAGATGCAACACAGCGTTCACACATTAGATTCAACACAGTGTTCACACATTAGATGCAACACAGCGTTCACACATTGGATGCAACACAGTGTTCACACATTAGATGCAACACAGCGTTCACACATTAGATGCAACACAGTGTTCACACATTAGATGCAACACAGCGTTCACACATTGGATGCAACACAGTGTTCACACATTAGCTGCAACACAGTGTTCACACATTAGATGTTTCACACCGTTCACACATTAAATGCAACGCAGTGTTCACACATTAGATGTTTCACACCGTTCACACATTAAATGCAACACAATGTTCACACATTAAATGCAACACAGTGTTCACACATTAGCTGCAACACAGTGTTCACACATTAGATGCAACACAGCGCTCACACATTAGATGCAACACAGTGTTCACACATTAGATGCAACACCGTGTTCACACATTAGATGCAACACAGCGTTCACACATTAGATGCAACACAGCGTTCACACATTGGAAGCAACACAGTGTTCACACATTAGCTGCAACACAGTGTTCCCACATTAGATGCAACACAGTGTTCACACATTAGCTGCAAAACAGTGTTCACACATTAGATGCAACACAGCGTTCTCACATTAGATGCAACACAGTGTGCACACATTAGATGCAACACCTTGTTCACACATTAGAGGCAACACAGCGTTCACTCATTAGCTGTAACACAGAGTTCACACATTGGACACAACACAGTGTTCACACTTTCGATACAACACAGCGTTCACACATTAGATGCAACACAGCGTTCACACATTAGATGCAACACACTGTTCACACATTAGCTGCAACACAGTGTTCCCACATTAGATGCAACACAGTGTTCACACATTAGCTGCAACACAGTGTTCACACATTAGATGCAACACAGCGTTCTCACATTAGATGCAACACAGTGTGCACACATTAGATGCAACACCTTGTTCACACATTAGAGGCAACACAGCGTTCACTCATTAGCTGTAACACAGAGTTCACACATTGGACACAACACAGTGTTCACACTTTCGATACAACACAGCGTTCACACATTAGATGCAACACAGCGTTCACACATTAGATGCAACACCGTGTTCACACATTAGATGCAACACCGTGTTCACACATTAGATGCAACACAGCGTTCACTCATTAGCTGCAACGCAGTGTTCACACATTGGGCAGAGCACAGCGTTCACACATTGGATGCAACACAGTGTTCACACATTAGATGCAACACCGTGTTCACACATTAGATGCAACACCGTGTTCACACATTAGATGCAACACAGCGTTCACACATTAGATGCAACACCGTGTTCACACATTAGATGCAACACAGCGTTCACACATTAGATGCAACACAGTGTTCACACATTAGATGCAACACCGTGTTCACACATTAGCTGCAACACAGTGTTCACACATTAGATGCAACACAGCGTTCACACATTAGATGCAACACAGTGTTCACACATTAGCTGCAACACAGTGTTCACACATTAGATGCAACACAGCGTTCACACATTATATGCAACACAGCGTTCACACATTAGATGCAACACAGTGTTCACACCTTGGATGCAACACAGTGATCAAACATTAGATGCAACACAGCGTTCACACATTAGATGCAACACAGTGTTCACACATTAGCTGCAACAAAGTGTTCACACATTGGACATAACACAGCGTTCACACATTAGATGCAACACAGCGTTCAAACATTAGATGCAACACAGTGTTCACACATTAGATGCAACACCGTGTTCACACATTAGATGCAACACAGCGTTCACTCATTAGCTGCAACACAGTGTTCACACATTGGACACAACACAGCGTTCACACATTAGATACAACACAGCGTTCACACATTAGATGCAACACAGTGTTCACACATTAGCTGCAAGACAGTGCTCACACATTAGATAAAACACAGTGTTCACACATTAGATACGACACAGTATTCACACATTGGATGCAAAACAGCGTTCACACATTGGATGCAACACAGCGTTCACACATTAGATACAACACAGTGTTCATACATTAGA
This sequence comes from Heterodontus francisci, assembly GCF_036365525.1. Classification (NCBI taxonomy): domain Eukaryota; kingdom Metazoa; phylum Chordata; class Chondrichthyes; order Heterodontiformes; family Heterodontidae; genus Heterodontus; species Heterodontus francisci. The sequence goes on along the minus strand of NC_090381.1, from coordinate 11,578,227 downwards.
TACAACACATTGTTCACACATTTGATACGACAGAGTATTCACACATTAGATGCAACACAGTGTTCAAACATTAGATAAAACACTTTGTTCACACATTAGATACGACACAGTATTCACACATTGGATGCAACACAGCGTTCACACATTAGATGCAACACAGCGTTTACACATTAGATACAACACATTGTTCACACATTTGATACGACACAGTATTCACACATTAGATGCAACACAGTGTTCACACATTAGATGCAACACAGTGTTCACACATTGGATGCAACACAGTGTTCACACATTAGATGCAACACAGCGTTCACACATTAGATGCAACACAGTGTTCACACATTAGATGCAACACAGCGTTCACACATTGGATGCAACACAGTGTTCACACATTAGATGCAACACAGTGTTCACACATTGGATGCAACACAGTGTTCACACATTAGATGCAACACAGCGTTCACACATTAGATGCAACACAGTGTTCACACATTGGATGCAACACAGTGTTCACACATTGGATGCAACACAGTGTTCACACATTAGATGCAACACAGCGTTCACACATTAGATTCAACACAGTGTTCACACATTGGATGCAACACAGTGTTCACACATTAGATGCAACACAGCGTTCACACATTAGATGCAGCACAGTGTTCACACATTAGATGCAACACAGCATTCACACATTAGATTCAACACAGTGTTCACACATTGGATGCAACACAGTGTTCACACATTAAATGCAACACAATGTTCACACATTAGATGCAACACAGTGTTCACACATTAGATGCAACACAGCGTTCACACATTGGATGCAACACAGTATTCACACATTGGATGCAACACAGCGTTCACACATTAGATGCAACACAGCGTTCACACATTAGATGCAACACAGCGTTCACACATTAGATAAAACACATTGTTCACACATTAGATGCAACACAGCGTTCACACATTGGATGCAACACAGTGTTCACACATTGGATGCAACACAGCGTTCACACATTAGATGCAACACAGCGTTCACACATTAGATGCAACACAGTATTCACACATTGGATGCAACACAGCGTTCACACATTAGATGCAACACAGCGTTCACACATTAGATGCAACACAGCGTTCACACATTAGATAAAACACATTGTTCACACATTAGAAACGACACAGTATTCACACATTAGATGCAACACAGTGTTCACACATTAGATACAACACATTGTTCACACATTTGATACGACACAGTATTCACACATTAGATGCAACACAGTGTTCACACATTAGATGCAACACAGCGTTCACACATTAGATGCAACACAGTGTTCACACATTAGATGCAACACAGCGTTCACACATTGGATGCAACACAGTGTTCACACATTAGATGCAACTCAGCGTTCACACATTAGATGCAACACAGTGTTCACACATTAGATGCAACACAGCGTTCACACATTAGATGCAACACAGTGTTCACACATTAGATGCAACACAGCGTTCACACATTGGATGCAACACAGTGTTCGCACATTAGATGCAACACAGCGTTCACACATTAGATTCAACACAGTGTTCACACATTAGATGCAACACAGCGTTCACACATTGGATGCAACACAGTGTTCACACATTAGATGCAACACAGCGTTCACACATTAGATGCAACACAGTGTTCACACATTAGATGCAACACAGCGTTCACACATTGGATGCAACACAGTGTTCACACATTAGCTGCAACACAGTGTTCACACATTAGATGTTTCACACCGTTCACACATTAAATGCAACGCAGTGTTCACACATTAGATGTTTCACACCGTTCACACATTAAATGCAACACAGTGTTCACACATTAGCTGCAACACAGTGTTCACACATTAGATGCAACACAGTGTTCACACATTAGCTGCAACACAGTGTTCACACATTAGATGCAACACAGCGTTCTCACATTAGATGCAACACAGTGTGCACACATTAGATGCAACACCTTGTTCACACATTAGAGGCAACACAGCGTTCACTCATTAGCTGTAACACAGAGTTCACACATTGGACACAACACAGTGTTCACACTTTCGATACAACACAGCGTTCACACATTAGATGCAACACAGCGTTCACACATTAGATGCAACACAGTGTTCACACATTAGCTGCAACACAGTGTTCCCACATTAGATGCAACACAGTGTTCACACATTAGCTGCAACACAGTGTTCACACATTAGATGCAACACAGCGTTCTCACATTAGATGCAAGACAGTGTGCACACATTAGATGCAACACCTTGTTCACACATTAGAGGCAACACCGTGTTCACTCATTAGCTGTAACACAGAGTTCACACATTGGACACAACACAGTGTTCACACTTTCGATACAACACAGCGTTCACACATTAGATGCAACACAGCGTTCACACATTAGATGCAACACCGTGTTCACACATTAGATGCAACACCGTGTTCACACATTAGATGCAACACAGCGTTCACTCATTAGCTGCAACGCAGTGTTCACACATTGGGCAGAGCACAGCGTTCACACATTGGATGCAACACAGTGTTCACACATTAGATGCAACACCGTGTTCACACATTAGATGCAACACAGCGTTCACACATTGGATGCAACACAGTGTTCACACATTAGATGCAACACAGCGTTCACACATTAGATGCAACACAGTGTTCACACATTAGATGCAACACAGCGTTCACACATTGGATGGAACACAGTGTTCACACATTAGCTGCAACACAGTGTTCACACATTAGATGTTTCACACCGTTCACACATTAAATGCAACGCAGTGTTCACACATTAGATGTTTCACACCGTTCACACATTAAATGCAACACAATGTTCACACATTAAATGCAACACAGTGTTCACACATTAGCTGCAACACAGTGTTCACACATTAGATGCAACACAGCGCTCACACATTAGATGCAACACAGTGTTCACACATTAGATGCAACACCGTGTTCACACATTAGATGCAACACAGCGTTCACACATTAGATGCAACACAGCGTTCACACATTGGAAGCAACACAGTGTTCACACATTAGCTGCAACACCGTGTTCACACATTAGATGCAACACAGTGTTCACACATTAGATGCAACACCTTGTTCACACATTAGATGCAACACAGCGTTCACACATTAGATGCAACACAGTGTTCACACATTAGATGCAACACAGCGTTCACACATTAGATGCAACACCGTGTTCACACATTAGATGCAACACCGTGTTCACACATTAGATGCAACACAGCATTCACACATTAGATGCAACACCGTGTTCACACATTAGATGCAACACAGCGTTCACACATTAGATGCAACACAGTGTTCACACATTAGATGCAACACCGTGTTCACACATTAGCTGCAACAAAATGTTCACACATTAGATGCAACACAGCGTTCACACATTAGATGCAACACAGTGTTCACACATTAGCTGCAACACAGTGTTCACACATTAGATGCAACACAGCGTTCACACATTAGATGCAACACAGCGTTCACACATTAGATGCAACACAGTGTTCACACCTTGGATGCAACACAGTGATCAAACATTAGATGCAACACAGCGTTCACACATTAGATGCAACACAGTGTTCACACATTAGCTGCAACAAAGTGTTCACACATTGGACATAACACAGCGTTCACACATTAGATGCAACACAGCGTTCACACATTAGATGCAACACAGTGTTCACACATTAGATGCAACACCGTGTTCACACATTAGATGCAACACAGCGTTCACTCATTAGCTGCAACACAGTGTTCGCACATTGGACACAACACAGCGTTCACACATTAGATACAACACAGCGTTCACACATTAGATGCAACACAGTGTTCACACATTAGCTGCAAGACAGTGTTCACACATTAGATAAAACACAGTGTTCACACATTAGATACGACACAGTATTCACACATTGGTTGCAAAACAGCGTTCACACATTGGATGCAACACAGCGTTCACACATTAGATACAACACAGTGTTCATACATTAGATACAACACATTGTTCACACATTTGATACGACAGAGTATTCACACATTAGATGCAACACAGTGTTCAAACATTAGATAAAACACTTTGTTCACACATTAGATACGACACAGTATTCACACATTGGATGCAACACAGCGTTCACACATTAGATGCAACACAGCGTTTACACATTAGATACAACACATTGTTCACACATTTGATACGACACAGTATTCACACATTAGATGCAACACAGTGTTCACACATTAGATGCAACACAGTGTTCACACATTGGATGCAACACAGTGTTCACACATTAGATGCAACACAGCGTTCACACATTAGATGCAACACAGTGTTCACACATTAGATGCAACACAGTGTTCACACATTAGATGCAACACAGCGTTCACACATTAGATTCAACACAGTGTTCACACATTGGATGCAACACAGTGTTCACACATTAGATGCAACACAGCGTTCACACATTAGATGCAACACAGTGTTCACACAATAGATGCAACACAGCGTTCACACATTAGATTCAACACAGTGTTCACACATTGGATGCAACACAGTGTTCACACATTAAATGCAACACAATGTTCACACATTAGATGCAACACAGTGTTCACACATTAGATGCAACACAGCGTTCACACATTGGATGCAACACAGTGTTCACACATTAGATGCAACACAGCGTTCACACATTTGATGCAACACAGTGTTCACACATTAGATGCAACACAGTGTTCACACATTGCATGCAACACAGTGTCCACACATTAGATGTTTCACACCGTTCACACATTAAATGCAACACAATGTTCACACATTAGATGCAACACAGTGTTCACACATTAGATGCAACACAGCGTTCACACATTGGATGCAACACAGTGTTCACACATTAGATGCAACACAGCGTTCACACATTAGATGCAACACAGTGTTCACACATTAGATGCAACACAGTGTTCACACATTAGATGCAACACAGCGTTCACACATTAGATGTTTCACACCGTTCACACATTGCATGCAACACAGTGTTCACACATTAGATGTTTCACACCGTTCACACATTAAATGCAACACAATGTTCACACATTAGATGCAACACACTGTTCACACATTAGATGCAACACAGCGTTCACACATTGGATGCAACACAGTGTTCACACATTAGATGCAACTCAGCGTTCACACATTAGATGCAACACAGTGTTCACACATTAGATGCAACACAGCGTTCACACATTAGATGCAACACAGTGTTCACACATTAGATGCAACACAGCGTTCACACATTGGATGCAACACAGTGTTCGCACATTAGATGCAACACAGCGTTCACACATTAGATTCAACACAGTGTTCACACATTAGATGCAACACAGCGTTCACACATTGGATGCAACACAGTGTTCACACATTAGATGCAACACAGCGTTCACACATTAGATGCAACACAGTGTTCACACATTAGATGCAACACAGCGTTCACACATTGGATGCAACACAGTGTTCACACATTAGCTGCAACACAGTGTTCACACATTAGATGTTTCACACCGTTCACACATTAAATGCAACGCAGTGTTCACACATTAGATGTTTCACACCGTTCACACATGAAATGCAACACAATGTTCACACATTAAATGCAACACAGTGTTCACACATTAGCTGCAACACAGTGTTCACACATTAGATGCAACACAGCGCTCACACATTAGATGCAACACAGTGTTCACACATTAGATGCAACACCGTGTTCACACATTAGATGCAACACAGCATTCACACATTAGATGCAACACAGCGTTCACACATTGGAAGCAACACAGTGTTCACACATTATGTGCAACACAGTGTTCCCACATTAGATGCAACACAGTGTTCACACATTAGCTGCAACACAGTGTTCACACATTAGATGCAACACAGCGTTCTCACATTAGATGCAACACAGTGTGCACACATTAGATGCAACACCTTGTTCACACATTAGAGGCAACACAGCGTTCACTCATTAGCTGTAACACAGAGTTCACACATTGGACACAACACAGTGTTCACACTTTCGATACAACACAGCGTTCACACATTAGATGCAACACAGCGTTCACACATTAGATGCAACACAGTGTTCACACATTAGCTGCAACACAGTGTTCCCACATTAGATGCAACACAGTGTTCACACATTAGCTGCAACACAGTGTTCACACATTAGATGCAACACAGCGTTCTCACATTAGATGCAAGACAGTGTGCACACATTAGATGCAACACCTTGTTCACACATTAGAGGCAACACAGCGTTCACTCATTAGCTGTAACACAGAGTTCACACATTGGACACAACACAGTGTTCACACTTTCGATACAACACAGCGTTCACACATTAGATGCAACACAGCGTTCACACATTAGATGCAACACCTTGTTCACACATTAGATGCAACACCGTGTTCACACATTAGATGCAACACAGCGTTCACTCATTAGCTGCAACGCAGTGTTCACACATTGGGCAGAGCACAGCGTTCACACATTGGATGCAACACAGTGTTCACACATTAGATGCAACACCGTGTTCACACATTAGATGCAACACCGTGTTCACACATTAGATGCAACACAGCGTTCACACATTGGATGCAACACAGTGTTCACACATTAGATGCAACACAGCGTTCACACATTAGATGCAACACAGTGTTCACACATTAGATGCAACACAGCGTTCACACATTGGATGCAACACAGTGTTCACACATTAGCTGCAACACAGTGTTCACACATTAGATGTTTCACACCGTTCACACATTAAATGCAACGCAGTGTTCACACATTAGATGTTTCACACCGTTCACACATTAAATGCAACACAATGTTCACACATTAAAAGCAACACAGTGTTCACACATTAGCTGCAACACAGTGTTCACACATTAGATGCAACACAGCGCTCACACATTAGATGCAACACAGTGTTCACACATTAGATGCAACACCGTGTTCACACATTAGATGCAACACAGCGTTCACACATTAGATGCAACACAGCGTTCACACATTGGAAGCAACACAGTGTTCACACATTAGCTGCAACACAGTGTTCACACATTAGCTGCAACACAGTGTTCACACATTAGATGCAACACAGCGTTCTCACATTAGATGCAACACAGTGTGCACACATTAGATGCAACACCTTGTTCACACATTAGAGGCAACACAGCGTTCACTCATTAGCTGTAACACAGAGTTCACACATTGGACACAACACAGTGTTCACACTTTCGATACAACACAGCGTTCACACATTAGATGCAACACAGCGTTCACACATTAGATGCAACACAGTGTTCACACATTAGCTGCAACACAGTGTTCCCACATTAGATGCAACACAGTGTTCACACATTAGCTGCAACACAGTGTTCACACATTAGATGCAACACAGCGTTCTCACATTAGATGCAAACAGTGTGCACACATTAGATGCAACACCTTGTTCACTCATTAGAGGCAACACAGCGTTCACTCATTAGCTGTAACACAGAGTTCACACATTGGACACAACACAGTGTTCACACTTTCGATACAACACAGCGTTCACACATTAGATGCAACACAGCGTTCACACATTAGATGCAACACCGTGTTCACACATTAGATGCAACACCGTGTTCACACATTAGATGCAACACAGCGTTCACTCATTAGCTGCAACGCAGTGTTCACACATTGGGCAGAGCACAGCGTTCACACATTGGATGCAACACAGTGTTCACACATTAGATGCAACACCGTGTTCACACATTAGATGCAACACCGTGTTCACACATTAGATGCAACACAGCGTTCACACATTAGATGCAACACCGTGTTCACACATCAGATGCAACACAGCGTTCACACATTAGATGCAACACAGTGTTCACACATTAGATGCAACACCGTGTTCACACATTAGCTGCAACACAGTGTTCACACATTAGATGCAACACAGCGTTCACACATTAGATGCAACACAGTGTTCACACATTAGCTGCAACACAGTGTTCACACATTGGATGCAACACAGCGTTCACACATTAGATGCAACACAGCGTTCACACATTAGATGCAACACAGTGTTCACACCTTGGATGCAACACAGTGATCAAACATTAGATGCAACACAGCGTTCACACATTAGATGCAACACAGTGTTCACACATTAGCTGCAACAAAGTGTTCACACATTGGACATAACACAGCGTTCACACATTAGATGCAACACAGCGTTCACACATTAGATGCAACACAGTGTTCACACATTAGATGCAACACCGTGTTCACACATTAGATGCAACACAGCGTTCACTCATTAGCTGCAACACAGTGTTCGCACATTGGACACAACACAGCGTTCACACATTAGATACAACACAGCGTTCACACATTAGATGCAACACAGTGTTCACACATTAGCTGCAAGACAGTGTTCACACATTAGATAAAACACTGTGTTCACACATTAGATATGACACAGTATTCACACATTGGTTGCAAAACAGCGTTCACACATTGGATGCAACACAGCGTTCACACATTAGATACAACACAGTGTTCATACATTAGATACAACACATTGTTCACACATTTGATACGACAGAGTATTCACACATTAGATGCAACACAGTGTTCAAACATTAGATAAAACACTTTGTTCACACATTAGATACGACACAGTATTCACACATTGGATGCAACACAGCGTTCACACATTAGATGCAACACAGCGTTTACACATTAGATACAACACATTGTTCACACATTTGATACGACACAGTATTCACACATTAGATGCAACACAGTGTTCACACATTAGATGCAACACAGTGTTCACACATTGGATGCAACACAGTGTTCACACATTAGATGCAACAAAGCGTTCACACATTAGATGCAACACAGTGTTCACACATTAGATGCAACACAGTGTTCACACATTAGATGCAACACAGCGTTCACACATTAGATTCAACACAGTGTTCACACATTGGATGCAACACAGTGTTCACACATTAGATGCAACACAGCGTTCACACATTAGATTCAACACAGTGTTCACACATTGGATGCAACACAGTGTTCACACATTAAATGCAACACAATGTTCACACATTAGATGCAACACAGTGTTCACACATTAGATGCAACACAGCGTTCACACATTGGATGCAACACAGTGTTCACACATTAGATGCAACACAGCGTTCACACATTAGATGCAACACAGTGTTCACACATTAGATGCAACACAGTGTTCACACATTGCATGCAACACAGTGTTCACACATTAGATGTTTCACACCGTTCACACATTAAATGCAACACAATGTTCACACATTAGATGCAACACAGTGTTCACACATTAGATGCAACACAGCGTTCACACATTGGATGCAACACAGTGTTCACACATTAGATGCAACACAGCGTTCACACATTAGATGCAACACAGTGTTCACACATTAGATGCAACACAGTGTTCACACATTAGATGCAACACAGCGTTCACACATTAGATGTTTCACACCGTTCACACATTGCATGCAACACAGTGTTCACACATTAGATGTTTCACACCGTTCACACATTAAATGCAACACAATGTTCACACATTAGATGCAACACACTGTTCACACATTAGATGCAACACAGCGTTCACACATTGGATGCAACACAGTGTTCACACATTATATTCAACACAGTGTTCACACATTAGATGCAACACAGTGTTCACACATTAGATGCAACACAGTGTTCACACATTATTTGCAACACAGCGTTCACACATTAGATTCAACACAGTGTTCACACATTACATGCAACACAGCGTTCACACATTGGATGCAACACAGTGTTCACACATTAGATGCAACACAGCGTTCACACATTAGATGCAACACAGTGTTCACACATTAGATGCAACACAGCGTTCACACATTGCATGCAACACAGTGTTCACACATTAGATGTTTCACACCATTCACACATTAAATGCAACACAGTGTTCACACATTAGATGTTTCACACCGTTCACACATTAAATGCAACACAATGTTCACACATTAAATGCAACACAGATTTCACACATTAGCTGCAACACATTGTTCACACATTAGATGCAACACAGCGTTCACACATTAGATGCAACACAGTGTTCACACATTAGATGCAACACCGTATTCACACATTAGATGCAACACAGTGTTCACACATTAGATGCAACACAGCGTTCACACATTGGATGCAACACAGTGTTCACACATTAAATGCAACACAGTGTTCACACATTAAATGCAACACACTGTTCACACATTAGCTGCAACACAGCGTTCACACATTAGATGCAACACAGTGTTCACACATTAGATGCAACACAGAGTTCACACATTAGCTGCAACACAGCGTTCACACATTAGATGCAACACAGTGTTCACACATTGGATGCAACACAGCGTTCACACATTAGATGCAACACAGTGTTCACACATTAGATGCAACACAGCGTTCACACATTAGATGCAACACAGTGTTCACACATTAGCAGCAACAAAGTGTTCCCACATTGGATGCAACACAGCGTTCACACATTAGATGCAACACAGCGTTCACACATTAGATGCAACACAGCGTTCACACATTAGATGCAACACAGTGATCACACATTAGATGCAACACAGTGTTCACTCATTAGCTGCAACACAGTGTTCACACATTAGATGCAACACAGTGATCACACATTAGATGCAACACAGCGTTCAGACATTCGATGCAACACATCGTTCACACATTAGATGCAACACCGTGTTCACACATTAGATGCAACAAAGTGATCACACATTAGATGCAACACAGCGTTCACACATTCGATGCAACACAGCGTTCACACATTAGATGCAACACCGTGTTCACACATTAGATGCAACACAGTGTTCACACATTATTTGCAACACCGTGTTCACACATTAGATACAGCACAGCATTCACACATTAGATGCAACACAGTGTTCACACTTTAGCTGCAACACAGTGTTCACACATTAGATGCAACACAGTGATCACACATTAGATACAACACATTGTTCACACATTTGATACGACACAGTATTCACACATTAGATACAACACAGTGTTCACAGATTAGGTGCAACACAGTGTGCACACATTAGATACAGCACAGAGTTCAGACATTAGATGCAACACAGTGTTCACACTTTAGCTGCAACACAGTGATCACACATTAGATGCAACACAGTGTTCACACATTAGATGCAACACCGTGTTCACACATTAGATGCAACACAGCGTTCACTCATTAGCTGCAACACAGTGTTCACACATTGGATGCAACACAGTGTTCACACATTAGATGCAACACCGTGTTCACACATTAGATGCAACACAGTGTTCACACATTAGATGCAACACCGTGTTCACACATTAGATGCAACACAGCGTTCACACATTAGATGCAACACCGTGTTCACACATTAGATGCAACACAGCGTTCACACATTAGATGCAACACAGTGTTCACACATTAGATGCAACACCGTGTTCACACATTAGATGCAACACAGCGTTCACTCATTAGATGCAACACACTGTTCACACATTAGCTGCAACACAGTGTTCACACATCAGATGCAACACAGCGTTCACACATTAGATGCAACACAGTGTTCACACCTTGGATGCAACACAGTGATCAAACATTAGATTCAACACAGCGTTCACACATTCGATGCAACACAGTGTTCACACATTAGCTGCAACAAAGTGTTCACACATTGGACATAACAGCGTTCACACATTAGATACAACACAGCGTTCACACATTAGATGCAACACAGTGTTCACACATTAGCTGCAACACAGTGTTCCCACATTAGACGCAACACAGTATTCACACATTAGCTGCAACACAGTGTTCACACATTAGATGCAACACAGCGTTCACACATTAGATGCAACACAGTGTTCACACATTAGATGCAACACCTTGTTCACACATTAGAGGCAACACTTCGTTCACTCATTAGCTGTAACACAGAATTCACACATTGGACACAACACAGCGTTCACACATTCGATACAACACAGCGTTCACACATTAGATGCAACACAGCGTTCACACATTAGATGCAACACCGTGTTCACACATTAGATGCAACACCGTGTTCACACATTAGATGCAACACAGCGTTCACTCATTAGCTGCAACGCAGTGTTCACACATTGGGCAGAACACAGCGTTCTCACATTGGATGCAACACAGTGTTCACACATTAGATGCAACACCGTGTTCACACATTAGATGCAACACAGTGTTCACACATTAGATGCAACACCGTGTTCACACATTAGATGCAACACAGCGTTCACACAGTAGATGCAACACCGTGTTCACACATTAGATGCAACACAGTGATCACACATTAGATGCAACACAGCGTTCACACATTCGATGCAACACAGCGTTCACACATTAGATGCAACACCGTGTTCACACATTAGATGCAACACAGTGTTCACACATTATTTGCAACACCGTGTTCACACATTAGATGCAACACAGCGTTCACACATTAGATGCAATACAGTGTTCACACGTTAGATGCAACACCGTGTTCACACATTAGATACAGCACAGCATTCACACATTAGATGCAACACAGTGTTCACACTTTAGCTGCAACACAGTGTTCACACATTAGATGCAACACAGTGATCACACATTAGATACAACACATTGTTCACACATTTGATACGACACAGTATTCACACATTAGATACAACACAGTGTTCACAGATTAGGTGCAACACAGTGTGCACACATTAGATACAGCACAGAGTTCAGACATTAGATGCAACACAGTGTTCACACTTTAGCTGCAACACAGTGATCACACATTAGATACAACACATTGTTCACACATTTGATACGACACAGTATTCACACATTAGATGCAACACAGTGTTCACACATTAGATGCAACACCGTGTTCACACATTAGATGCAACACAGCGTTCACTCATTAGCTGCAACACAGTGTTCACACATTGGATGCAACACAGTGTTCACACATTAGATGCAACACCGTGTTCACACATTAGATGCAACACAGTGTTCACACATTAGATGCAACACCGTGTTCACATATTAGATGCAACACAGCGTTCACACATTAGATGCAACACCGTGTTCACACATTAGATGCAACACAGCGTTCACACATTAGATGCAACACAGTGTTCACACATTAGATGCAACACCGTGTTCACACATTAGATGCAACACAGCGTTCACTCATTAGATGCAACACACTGTTCACACATTAGCTGCAACACAGTGTTCACACATTAGATGCAACACAGCGTTCACACATTAGATGCAACACAGTGTTCACACCTTGGATGCAACACAGTGATCAAACATTAGATTCAACACAGCGTTCACACATTAGATGCAACACAGTGTTCACACATTAGCTGCAACAAAGTGTTCACACATTGGACATAACAGCGTTCACACATTAGATACAACACAGCGTTCACACATTAGATGCCACACAGTGTTCACACATTAGCTGCAACACAGTGTTCCCACATTAGACGCAACACAGTATTCACACATTAGCTGCAACACAGTGTTCACACATTAGATGCAACACAGCGTTCACACATTAGATGCAACACAGTGTTCACACATTAGATGCAACACCTTGTTCACACATTAGAGGCAACACAGCGTTCACTCATTAGCTGTAACACAGAATTCACACATTGGACACAACACAGCGTTCACACATTCGATACAACACAGCGTTCACACATTAGATGCAACAGAGCGTTCACACATTAGATGCAACACCGTGTTCACACATTAGATGCAACACCGTGTTCACACATTAGATGCAACACAGCGTTCACTCATTAGCTGCAACGCAGTGTTCACACATTGGGCAGAACACAGCGTTCTCACATTGGATGCAACACAGTGTTCACACATTAGATGCAACACCGTGTTCACACATTAGATGCAACACAGTGTTCACACATTAGATGCAACACCGTGTTCACACATTAGATGCAACACAGCGTTCACACAGTAGATGCAACACCGTGTTCACACATTAGATGCAACACAGCGTTCACACATTAGATGCAACACAGTGTTCACACATTAGATGCAACACCGTGTTCACACATTAGATGCAACACAGCGTTCACTCATTAGCTGTAACACAGTGTTCACACATTGGACACAACACAGCGTTCACACATTAGATACAACACAGCGTTCACACATTAGATGCAACACAGTGTTCACACATTAGCTGCAACACAGTGTTCACACATTAGATGCAACACAGCGTTCACACATTAGATGCAACACAGTGTTCACACATTAGCTGCAACACAGTGTTCACACATTAGATGCAACACAGCGTTCACACATTAGATGCAACACAGTGTTCACACATTAGATACAACACAGTGTTCACACATTAGTTGCAACACAGTGTTCACACATTAGATGCAACACAGCGTTCACACATTAGATGCAACACAACGTTCACACATTAGATGCAACACAGTATTCACACCTTGGATGCAACACAGTGATCAAACATTAGATGCAACACAGCGTTCACACATTAGATGCAACACAGTGTTCACACATTAGCTTCAACAAAGTGTTCACACATTGGACACAACACAGCGTTCACACATTAGATGCAACACTGTGTTAACACATTAGCTGCAACACAGTGTTCACACATTAGATGCAACACTGCGTTCACACATTCGATGCAACACAGCGTTCACACATTAGCTGCATCACAGCGTTCACACATTAGATGCAAAACAGTGTTCACACATTAGATGCGACACCGTGTTCACACATTAGATGCAACACAGCGTTCACACATTAGATGCAACACCTTGTTCACACATTAGATGCAACACAGCGTTCACACATTAGATGCAACACAGTGTTCACACATTAGATGCAACACCTTGTTCACACATCAGATGCAACACAGCGTTCACTCATTAGCTGTAACACAGAGTTCACACATTGGACACAACACAGCGTTCACACATTCGATACAACACAGCGTTCACACATTAGATGCAACACAGTGTTCACACATTAGCTGCAACACATTGTTCACACATTAGATGCAACACAGCGTTCACACATTAGATGCAACACAGTGTTCACACCTTGGATGCAACACAGTGATCAAACATTAGATGCAACACAGCGTTCACACATTAGATGCAACACAGTGTTCACACATTGTACATAACACAGCGTTCACACATTAGATACAACACAGCGTTCACACATTAGATGCAACACATTGTTCACACATTAGCTGCAACACAGTGTTCACACATTGGATGCAACACAGCGTTCACACATTGGATGCAACACAGCGTTCACACATTAGATGCAACACATTGTTCACACATTAGCTGCAACACAGTGTTCACACATTAGATGCAACACAGTGTTCACACATTAGATGCAACACAGTGTTCACACATTAGATGCAACACAGTGTTCACAAATTAGCTGCAACACAGCGTTCACACATTAGTTGCAACACAGTGTTCACACATTAGATGCAACACAGTGTTCACACATTAGCTGCAACACAGTGTTCACACATTAGCTGCAACACAGTGTTCACACATTAGATGCAACACAGCGTTCACACATTGGATGCAACACAGCGTTCACACATTAGCTGCAACACAGTGTTCAAACATTAGATGCAACACAGCGTTCACACATTGGATGCAACACAGCGTTCACACTTTAGATGCAACACAGTGTTCACACATTAGCTGCAACACAGCGTTCACACATTAGATGCAACACAGTGTTCACACATTAGATGCAACACAGTGTTCACACATTAGCTGCAACACAGCGTTCACACATTAGATGCAAAACAGTGTTCACACATTAGATGCGACACCGTGTTCACACATTAGATGCAACACAGCGTTCACACATTAGATGCAACACCTTGTTCACACATTAGATGCAACACAGCGTTCACACATTAGATGCAACACAGTGTTCACACATTAGATGCAACACCTTGTTCACACATCAGATGCAACACAGCGTTCACTCATTAGCTGTAACACAGAGTTCACACATTGGACACAACACAGCGTTCACACATTCGATACAACACAGCGTTCACACATTAGATGCAACACAGTGTTCACACATTAGCTGCAACACATTGTTCACACATTAGATGCAACACAGCGTTCACACATTAGATGCAACACAGTGTTCACACCTTGGATGCAACACAGTGTTCAAACATTAGATGCAACACAGCGTTCACACATTGGATGCAACACAGCGTTCACACTTTAGATGCAACACAGTGTTCACACATTAGCTGCAACACAGCGTTCACACATTAGATGCAACACAGTGTTCACACATTAGATGCAACACAGTGTTCACACATTAGCTGCAACACAGCGTTCACACATTAGATACAACACAGTTTTCACACATTAGATACAACAGCCTTCACACATTGGATGCAACACAGCGTTCACACATGAGATGCAACACAGTGTTCACACTTTAGCTGCAACACAGTGTTCACACATTAGATGCAACACAGTGATCACACATTAGATACAACACATTGTTCACACATTAGGTGCAACACAGTGTGCACACATTAGATACAGCACAGAGTTCAGACATTAGATGCAACACAGTGTTCACACTTTAGCTGCAACACAGTGTTCACACATTAGATGGAACACAGTGATCACACATTAGATACAACACATTGTTCACACATTTGATACGACACAGTATTCACACATTAGATGCAACATAGTGTTCACACATTAGATGCAACACAGTGTTCACACATTAGATGCAACACCGTGTTCACACATTAGATGCAACACAGTGTTCACACATTAGATGCAACACAGTGTTCACACATTAGATGCAACACAGCGTTCACACATTAGATGCAACACAGTGTTCACACATTAGATGCAACACCCTGTTCACACATTAGATGCAACACAGCGTTCACTCATTAGATGCAACACACTGTTCACACATTAGCTGCAACACAGTGTTCACACATTAGATGCAACACAGCGTTCACACATTAGATGCAACACAGTGTTCACACCTTGGATGCAACACAATGATCAAACATTAGATGCAACACAGCGTTCACACATTAGATGCAACACAGTGTTCACACATTAGCTGCAACAAAGTGTTCACACATTGGACATAACACAGCGTTCACACATTAGATACAACAGAGCGTTCACACATTAGATGCAACACAGTGTTCACACATTAGCTGCAACACAGTGTTCACACATTAGATGCAACACAGTGTTCACACATTAGCTGCAACAAAGTGTTCACACATTGAATGCAACACAGCGTTCACACATTAGATGCAACACAGCGTTCACACATTAGATGCAACACAGTGTTCACACCTTGGATGCAACACAGTGATCAAACATTAGATGCAACACAGCGTTCACACATTAGATGCAACACAGTGTTCACACATTGGACATAACACCGCGTTCACACATTAGATACAACACAGCGTTCACACATTAGATGCAACACATTGTTCACACATTAGCTGCAACACAGTGTTCACACATTAGATGCAACACAGCGTTCACACATTGGATGCAACACAGCGTTCACACATTAGATGCAACACAGTGTTCACACATTAGCTGCAACACAGCGTTCACACATTAGTTGCAACACCGTGTTCACACATTAGATGCAACACAGTGTTCACACATTAGATGCAACACCGTGTTCACACATTAGATGCAACACAGCGTTCACACAGTAGATGCAACACCGTGTTCACACATTAGATGCAACACAGTGATCACACATTAGATGCAACACAGCGTTCACACATTCGATGCAACACAGCGTTCACACATTAGATGCAACACCGTGTTCACACATTAGATGCAACACAGTGTTCACACATTATTTGCAACACCGTGTTCACACATTAGATGCAACACAGCGTTCACACATTAGATGCAATACAGTGTTCACACGTTAGATGCAACACCGTGTTCACACATTAGATACAGCACAGCATTCACACATTAGATGCAACACAGTGTTCACACTTTAGCTGCAACACAGTGTTCACACATTAGATGCAACACAGTGATCACACATTAGATACAACACATTGTTCACACATTTGATACGACACAGTATTCACACATTAGATACAACACAGTGTTCACAGATTAGGTGCAACACAGTGTGCACACATTAGATACAGCACAGAGTTCAGACATTAGATGCAACACAGTGTTCACACATTAGCTGCAACAAAGTGTTCACACATTGGACATAACAGCGTTCACACATTAGATACAACACAGCGTTCACACATTAGATGCAACACAGTGTTCACACATTAGCTGCAACACAGTGTTCCCACATTAGACGCAACACAGTATTCACACATTAGCTGCAACACAGTGTTCACACATTAGATGCAACACAGCGTTCACACATTAGATGCAACACAGTGTTCACACATTAGATGCAACACCTTGTTCACACATTAGAGGCAACACAGCGTTCACTCATTAGCTGTAACACAGAATTCACACATTGGACACAACACAGCGTTCACACATTCGATACAACACAGCGTTCACACATTAGATGCAACACAGCGTTCACACATTAGATGCAACACAGCGTTCACACATTAGATGCAACACCGTGTTCACACATTAGATGCAACACAGCGTTCACTCATTAGCTGCAACACAGTGTTCACACATTGGATGCAACACAGTGTTCACACATTAGATGCAACACCGTGTTCACACATTAGATGCAACACAGTGTTCACACATTAGATGCAACACCGTGTTCACACATTAGATGCAACACAGCGTTCACACATTAGATGCAACACCGTGTTCACACATTAGATGCAACACAGCGTTCACACATTAGATGCAACACAGTGTTCACACATTAGATGCAACACCGTGTTCACACATTAGATGCAACACAGCGTTCACTCATTAGATGCAACACACTGTTCACACATTAGCTGCAACACAGTGTTCACACATTAGATGCAACACAGCGTTCACACATTAGATGGAACACAGTGTTCACACCTTGGATGCAACACAGTGATCAAACATTAGATTCAACACAGCGTTCACACATTAGATGCAACACAGTGTTCACACATTAGCTGCAACAAAGTGTTCACACATTGGACATAACAGCGTTCACACATTAGATACAACACAGCGTTCACACATTAGATGCAACACAGTGTTCACACATTAGATGCAACACAGTGTTCCCACATTAGACGCAACACAGTATTCACACATTAGCTGCAGCACAGTGTTCACACATTAGATGCAACACAGCGTTCACACATTAGATGCAACACAGTGTTCACACATTAGATGCAACACCTTGTTCACACATTAGAGGCAACACAGCGTTCACTCATTAGCTGTAACACAGAATTCACACATTGGACACAACACAGCGTTCACACATTCGATACAACACAGCGTTCACACATTAGATGCAACACAGCGTTCACACATTAGATGCAACACCGTGTTCACACATTAGATGCAACACCGTGTTCACACATTAGATGCAACACCGTGTTCACACATTAGATGCAACACAGTGTTCACACATTAGATGCAACACCTTGTTCACACATTAGAGGCAACACAGTGTTTACTCATTAGCTGTAACACAGAATTCACACATTGGACACAACACAGCGTTCACACATTCGATACAACACAGCGTTCACACATTAGATGCAACACAGCGTTCACTCATTAGCTGCAACGCAGTGTTCACACATTGGGCAGAACACGGCGTTCTCACATTGGATGCAACACAGTGTTCACACATTAGATGCAACACCGTGTTCACACATTAGATGCAACACAGTGTTCACACTTTCGATACAACACAGCGTTCACACATTAGATGCAACACAGCGTTCACTCATTAGCTGCAACGCAGTGTTCACACATTGGGCAGAACACAGCGTTCTCACATTGGATGCAACACAGTGTTCACACATTAGATGCAACACCGTGTTCACACATTAGATGCAACACAGTGTTCACACATTAGATGCAACACCGTGTTCACACATTAGATGCAACACAGCGTTCACACAGTAGATGCAACACCGTGTTCACACTTTAGATGCAACACAGCGTTCACACATTAGATGCAACACAGTGTTCACACATTAGATGCAACACCGTGTTCACACATTAGATGCAACACAGCGTTCACTCATTAGCTGTAACACAGTGTTCACACATTGGACACAACACAGCGTTCACACATTAGATACAACACAGCGTTCACACATTAGATGCAACACAGTGTTCACACATTAGCTGCAACACAGTGTTCACACATTAGATGCAACACAGCGTTCACACATTAGATGCAACACAGTGTTCACACATTAGCTGCAACACAGTGTTCACACATTAGATGCAACACAGCGTTCACACATTAGATGCAACACAGTGTTCACACATTAGATACAACACAGTGTTCACACATTAGATGCAACACCGTGTTCACACATTAGATGCAACACAGCGTTCACACAGTAGATGCAACACCGTGTTCACACTTTAGATGCAACACAGCGTTCACACATTAGATGCAACACAGTGTTCACACATTAGATGCAACACCGTGTTCACACATTAGATGCAACACAGCGTTCACTCATTAGCTGTAACACAGTGTTCACACATTGGACACAACACAGCGTTCACACATTAGATACAACACAGCGTTCACACATTAGATGCAACACTGTGTTAACACATTAGCTGCAACACAGTGTTCACACATTAGATGCAACACAGCGTTCACACATTCGATGCAACACAGCGTTCACACATTAGCTGCATCACAGCGTTCACACATTAGATGCAAAACAGTGTTCACACATTAGATGCGACACCGTGTTCACACATTAGATGCAACACAGCGTTCACACATTAGATGCAACACAGTGTTCACACATTAGATGCAACACAGCGTTCACACATTAGATGCAACACAGTGTTCACACATTAGATGCAACACCTTGTTCACACATCAGATGCAACACAGCGTTCACTCATTAGCTGTAACACAGAGTTCACACATTGGACACAACACAGCGTTCACACATTCGATACAACACAGCGTTCACACATTAGATGCAACACAGTGTTCACACATTAGCTGCAACACAGTGTTCACACATTAGATGCAACACAGCGTTCACACATTAGATGCAACACAGTGTTCACACATTAGCTGCAACAAAGTGTTCACACATTGGATGCAACACAGCGTTCACACATTAGATGCAACACAGTGTTCACACATGAGCTGCAACACAGTGTTCACACATTAGATGCAACACAGCGTTCACACATTAGATGCAACACAGCGTTCACACATTAGATGCAACACAGTGTTCACACCTTGGATGCAACACAGTGATCAAACATTAGATGCAACACAGCGTTCACACATTAGATGCAACACAGTGTTCACACATTGGACATAACACAGCGTTCACACATTAGATACAACACAGCGTTCACACATTAGATGCAACACATTGTTCACACATTAGCTGCAACACAGTGTTCACACATTGGATGCAACACAGCGTTCACACATTGGATGCAACACAGCGTTCACACATTAGATGCAACACATTGTTCACACATTAGCTGCAACACAGTGTTCACACATTAGATGCAACACAGTGTTCACACATTAGATGCAACACAGTGTTCACACATTAGATGCAACACAGTGTTCACAAATTAGCTGCAACACAGCGTTCACACATTAGTTGCAACACAGTGTTCACACATTAGATGCAACACAGTGTTCACACATTAGCTGCAACACAGTGTTCACACATTAGCTGCAACACAGTGTTCACACATTAGATGCAACACAGCGTTCACACATTGGATGCAACACAGCGTTCACACATTAGCTGCAACACAGTGTTCACACATTAGATGCAACACAGCGTTCACACATTGGATGCAACACAGCGTTCACACTTTAGATGCAACACAGTGTTCACACATTAGCTGCAACACAGCGTTCACACATTAGATGCAACACAGTGTTCACACATTAGATGCAACACAGTGTTCACACATTAGCTGCAACACAGCGTTCACACATTAGATACAACACAGTTTTCACACATTAGATACAACAGCGTTCACACATTGGATGCAACACAGCGTTCACACATGAGATGCAACACAGTGTTCACACTTTAGCTGCAACACAGTGTTCACACATTAGATGCAACACAGTGATCACACATTAGATACAACACATTGTTCACACATTAGGTGCAACACAGTGTGCACACATCAGATACAGCACAGAGTTCAGACATTAGATGCAACACAGTGTTCACACTTTAGCTGCAACACAGTGTTCACACATTAGATGGAACACAGTGATCACACATTAGATACAACAGATTGTTCACACATTTGATACGACACAGTATTCACACATTAGATGCAACACAGTGTTCACACATTAGATGCAACACAGTGTTCACACATTAGATGCAACACCGTGTTCACACATTAGATGCAACACAGTGTTCACACATTAGATGCAACACAGTGTTCACACATTAGATGCAACACAGCGTTCACACATTAGATGCAACACAGTGTTCACACATTAGATGCAACACCGTGTTCACACATTAGATGCAACACAGCGTTCACTCATTAGATGCAACACACTGTTCACACATTAGCTGCAACACAGTGTTCACACATTAGATGCAACACAGCGTTCACACATTAGATGCAACACAGTGTTCACACCTTGGATGCAACACAATGATCAAACATTAGATGCAACACAGCGTTCACACATTAGATGCAACACAGTGTTCACACATTAGCTGCAACAAAGTGTTCACACATTGGACATAACACAGCGTTCACACATTAGATACAACAGAGCGTTCACACATTAGATGCAACACAGTGTTCACACATTAGCTGCAACACAGTGTTCACACATTAGATGCAACACAGTGTTCACACATTAGCTGCAACAAAGTGTTCACACATTGGATGCAACAGAGCGTTCACACATTAGATGCAACATAGCGTTCACACATTAGATGCAACACAGTGTTCACACCTTGGATGCAACACAGTGATCAAACATTAGATGCTACACAGCGTTCACACATTAGATGCAACACAGTGTTCACACATTGGACATAACACCGCGTTCACACATTAGATACAACACAGCGTTCACACATTAGATGCAACACATTGTTCACACATTAGCTGCAACACAGTGTTCACACATTAGATGCAACACAGCGTTCACACATTGGATGCAACACAGCGTTCACACATTAGATGCAACACAGTGTTCACACATTAGCTGCAACACAGCGTTCACACATTAGTTGAAACACAGTGTTCACACGTTAGATGCAACACATTGTTCACACATTAGCTGCAACACAGTGTTCACACATTAGATGCAACACAGCGTTCACACACTAGCTGCAACACAGTGTTCACACATTAGATGCAACACAGCGTTCACACATTGGATGCAACACAGCGTTCACACATTAGCTGCAACACAGTGTTCACACATTAGATGCAACACAGCGTTCACACATTAGCTGCAACACAGTGTTCACACATTAGATGCAACACAGCGTTCACACATAGGATGCAACACAGCGTTCACACATTAGCTGCAACACAGTGTTCACACATTAGATGCAACACAGCGTTCACACATCGGATGCAACACAGCGTTCACACATTAGCTGCAACACAGTGTTCACACATTAGATGCAACACAGCGTTCACACATTAGCTGCAACACAGTGTTCACACATTACATGCAACACAGCGTTCACACATTGGATGCAACACAGCGTTCACACATTAGATGTAACACAGTGTTCACACATTAGCTGCAACACAGCGTTCACACATTAGATGCAACACAGTGTTCACACATTAGATGCAACACAGTGTTCACACATTAGCTGCAACACAGCGTTCACACATTAGATACAACACAGTTTTCACACATTAGATACAACAGCGTTCACACATTGGATGCAACACAGCGTTCACACATTAGATGCAACACAGTGTTCACACATTAGCTGCAACACAGCGTTCACACATTGGACACAACACAGTGTTCACACATTATATACAGCACAGCATTCACACATTAGATGCAACACAGTGTTCACACATTGGACATAACACCGCGTTCACACATTAGATACAACACAGCGTTCACACATTAGATGCAACACATTGTTCACACATTAGCTGCAACACAGTGTTCACACATTAGATGCAACACAGCGTTCACACATTGGATGCAACACAGCGTTCACACATTAGATGCAACACAGTGTTCACACATTAGCTGCAACACAGCGTTCACACATTAGTTGAAACACAGTGTTCACACGTTAGATGCAACACATTGTTCACACATTAGCTGCAACACAGTGTTCACACATTAGATGCAACACAGCGTTCACACATTAGCTGCAACACAGTGTTCACACATTAGATGCAACACAGCGTTCACACATTGGATGCAACACAGCGTTCACACATTAGCTGCAACACAGTGTTCACACATTAGATGCAACACAGCGTTCACACATTAGCTGCAACACAGTGTTCACACATTAGATGCAACACAGCGTTCACACATAGGATGCAACACAGCGTTCACACATTAGCTGCAACACAGTGTTCACACATTAGATGCAACACAGCGTTCACACATCGGATGCAACACAGCGTTCACACATTAGCTGCAACACAGTGTTCACACATTAGATGCAACACAGCGTTCACACATTAGCTGCAACACAGTGTTCACACATTACATGCAACACAGCGTTCACACATTGGATGCAACACAGCGTTCACACATTAGATGTAACACAGTGTTCACACATTAGCTGCAACACAGCGTTCACACATTAGATGCAACACAGTGTTCACACATTAGATGCAACACAGTGTTCACACATTAGCTGCAACACAGCGTTCACACATTAGATACAACACAGTTTTCACACATTAGATACAACAGCGTTCACACATTGGATGCAACACAGCGTTCACACATTAGATGCAACACAGTGTTCACACATTAGCTGCAACACAGCGTTCACACATTGGACACAACACAGTGTTCACACATTATATACAGCACAGCATTCACACATTAGATGCAACACAGTGTTCACACTTTAGCTGCAACACAGCGTTCACACATTAGATGCAACACAGTGATCACACATTAGATACAACACATTGTTCACACATTAGGTGCAACACAGTGTGCACACATTAGATACAGCACAGAGTTCAGACATTAGATGCAACACAGTGTTCACACATTAGATGCAACACAGTGTTCACACATTAGATGCAACACAGTGTTCACACATTAGATGCAACACCGTGTTCACACATTAGATGCAACACAGTGTTCACACATTAGATGCAACACCGTGTTCACACATTAGATGCAACACAGCGTTCACTCATTAGATGCAACACACTGTTCACACATTAGATGCAACACAGTGTTCACACATTAGATGCAACACAGTGTTCACACATTAGCTGCAACAAAGTGTTCACACATTGGACATAACACAGCGTTCACACATTAGATACAACAGAGCGTTCACACATTAGCTGCAGCACAGTGTTCACACATTAGCTGCAACACAGTGTTCCCACATTAGATGCAACACAGTGTTCACACATTAGATGCAACACAGTGTTCACACATTAGATGCAACACAGTGTTCACACATTAGATGCAACACAGTGTTCACACATTAGATGCAACACCGTGTTCACACATTAGATGCAACACAGCGTTCACTCATTAGATGCAACACACTGTTCACACATTAGATGCAACACAGTGTTCACACCTTGGATGCAACACAGTGATCAAACATTAGATGCAACACAGCGTTCACACATTAGATGCAACACAGCGTTCACACATTAGATGCAACACAGTGTTCACACATTAGCTGCAACAAAGTGTTCACACATTGGCCATAACACAGCGTTCACACATTAGTTACAACAGAGCGTTCACACATTAGCTGCAGCACAGTGTTCACACATTAGCTGCAACACAGTGTTCCCACATTAGATGCAACACAGCGTTCACACATTAGATGCAACACAGTGTTCACACATTAGCTGCAACACAGTGTTCACACATTAGATGCAACACAGCGTTCACACATTAGATGCAACACAGTGTTCACACATTAGATGCAACACCTTGTTCACACATTAGATGCAACACAGCGTTCACTCATTAGCTGTAACACTGAGTTCACACATTGAACACAACACAGCGTTCACACATTCGATACAACACAGCGTTCACACATTAGATGCAACACAGCATTCACACATTAGATGCAACACCGTGTTCACACATTAGATGCAACACCGTGTTCACACATTAGATGCAACACAGCGTTCACTCATTAGCTGCAACGCAGTGTTCACACATTGGGCAGAACACAGCGTTCACACATTGGATGCAACACAGTGTTCACACATTAGATGCAACACCGTGTTCACACATTAGATGCAACACAGCGTTCACACATTAGATGCAACACCGTGTTCACACATTAGATGCAACACAGTGTTCACACATTAGCTGCAACACAGTGTTCACACATTAGATACAACACAGCGTTCACACATTAGATGCAACACAGTGTTCACACATTAGATGCAACACAGTGTTCACACATTAGCTGCAACACAGTGTTCACACATTAGATGCAACACAGCGTTCACACATTAGATGCAACACAGCGTTCACACATTAGATGCAACACAGCGTTCACACATTCGATGCAACACAGTGTTCACACATTAGATGCAAAACCGCGTTCAGACATTAGATGCAACACAGCGTTCACTCATTAGCTGTAACACAGAGTTCACACATTGGACACAACACAGCGTTCACACATTAGATGCAACACAGTGTTCACACATTAGCTGCAACACAGTGTTCACACATTAGATGCAACACAGCGTTCACACATTAGCTGCAACACAGTGTTCACACATTAGCTGCAACAAAGTGCTCACACATTGGATGCAACACAGCGTTCACACATTAGATGCAACACAGTGTTCACACATGAGCTGCAACACAGTGTTCACACATTAGATGCAACACAGCGTTCACACATTAGATGCAACACAGCGTTCACACATTAGATGCAACACAGTGTTCACACCTTGGATGCAACACAGTGATCAAACATTAGATGCAACACAGCGTTCACACATTAGATGCAACACAGTGTTCACACATTGGACATAACAAAGCGTTCACACATTCGATACAACACTGCGTTCACACATTAGATGCAACACATTGTTCACACATTAGCTGCAACACAGTGTTCACACATTAGATGCAACACAGCGTTCACACATTGGATGCAACACAGCGTTCACACATTAGACGCAACACAGTGTTCACACATTAGTTGCAACACAGTGTTCACACATTAGATGCAACACCGTGTTCACACATTAGATGCAACACAGCGTTCACACATTAGATGCAACACAGTGTTCACACATTAGATGCAACACCTTGTTCACACATTAGATGCAACACAGCGTTCACTCATTAGATGCAACACACTGTTCACACATTAGCTGCAACACAGTGTTCACACATTAGATGCAACACAGCGTTCACACATTAGATGCAACACAGTGTTCACACCTTGGATGCAACACAGTGATCAAACATTAGATTCAACACAGCGTTCACACATTAGATGCAACACAGTGTTCACACATTAGCTGCAACAAAGTGTTCACACATTGGACATAACACAGCGTTCACACATTAGATACAACACAGCATTCACACATTAGATGCAACACAGTGTTCACACATTAGCTGCAACACAGTGTTCCCACATTAGACGCAACACAGTATTCACACATTAGCTGCAACACAGTGTTCACACATTAGATGCAACACAGCGTTCACACATCAGATGCAACACAGTGTTCACACATTAGATGCAACACCTTGTTCACACATTAGAGGCAACACAGCGTTCACTCATTAGCTGTAACACAGAATTCACACATTGGACACAACACAGCGTTCACACATTAGATGCAACACAGCGTTCACACATTAGATGCAACACCGTGTTCACACATTAGATGCAACACCGTGTTCACACATTAGATGCAACAAAGCGTTCACTCTTTAGCTGCAACGCAGTGTTCACACATTGGGCAGAACACAGCGTTCTCACATTGGATGCAACACAGTGTTCACACATTAGATGCAACACCGTGTTCACACATTAGATGCAACACAGTGTTCACACATTAGATGCAACACCGTGTTCACACATTAGATGCAACACAGCGTTCACACAGTAGATGCAACACCGTGTTCACACATTAGATGCAACACAGTGTTCACACATTAGATGCAACACCGTGTTCACACATTAGATGCAACACAGCGTTCACTCATTAGCTGTAACACAGTGTTCACACATTGGACACAACACAGCGTTCACACATTAGATACAACACAGCGTTCACACATTAGATACAACACAGCGTTCACACATTAGATGCAACACAGTGTTCACACATTAGCTGCAACACAGTGTTCACACATTAGATGCAACACAGCGTTCACACATTAGATGCAACACAGTGTTCACACATTAGCTGCAACACAGTGTTCACACATTAGATGCAACACAGCGTTCACACATTAGATGCAACACAGTGTTCACACATTAGATACAACACAGTGTTCACACATTAGCTGCAACACAGTGTTCACACATTAGATGCAACACAGCGTTCACACATTAGATGCAACACAGCGTTCACACATTAGATACAACACAGTGTTCACACATTAGCTGCAACACAGTGATCAAACATTAGATGCAACACAGCGTTCACACATTAGATGCAACACAGCGTTCACACATTAGATACAACACAGTGTTCACACATTAGCTGCAACACAGTGATCAAACATTAGATGCAACACAGCGTTCACACATTAGATGCAACACAGTGTTAACACATTAGCTGCAACAAAGTGTTCACACATTGGAGACAACACAGCGTTCACACATTAGATACAACACAGCGTTCACACATTAGATGCAACAATGTGTTAACACATTAGCTGCAACACAGTGTTCACACATTAGATGCAACACAGCGTTCACACATTCGATGCAACACAGCGTTCACACATTAGCTGCATCACAGCGTTCACACATTAGATGCAAAACAGTGTTCACACATTAGATGCGACACCGTGTTCACACATTAGATGCAACACAGCGTTCACACATTAGATGCAACACCTTGTTCACACATTAGATGCAACACAGCGTTCACACATTAGATGCAACACAGTGTTCACACATTAGATGCAACACCTTGTTCACACATCAGATGCAACACAGAGTTCACACATTGGACACAACACAGCGTTCACACATTCGATACAACACAGCGTTCACACATTAGATGCAACACAGTGTTCACACATTAGCTGCAACACAGTGTTCACACATTAGATGCAACACAGCGTTCACACATTAGATGCAACACAGTGTTCACACATTCGCTGCAACAAAGTGTTCACACATTGGATGCAACACAGCGTTCACACATTAGATGCAACCCAGTGTTCACACATGAGCTGCAACACAGTGTTCACACATTAGATGCAACACAGTGTTCACACATTAGATGCAACACAGCGTTCACACATTAGATGCAACACAGCGTTCACACCTTGGATGCAACACAGTGATCAAACATTAGATGCAACACAGCGTTCACACATTAGATGCAACACAGTGTTCACACATTGGACATAACACAGCGTTCACACATTAGAGACAACACATTGTTCACACATTAGCTGCAACACAGTGTTCACACATTGGATGCAACACAGCGTTCACACATTGGATGCAACACAGCGTTCACACATTAGATGCAACACATTGTTCACACATTAGATGCAACACAGTGTTCACACATTAGATGCAACACAGTGTTCACACATTAGCTGCAACACAGTGTTCACACATTAGATGCAAGACAGTGTTCACACATTAGCTGCAACACAGCGTTCACACATTAGTTGCAACACAGTGTTCACACATTAGATGCAACACAGTGTTCACAGATTAGCTGCAACACAGTGTTCACACATTAGATGCAACACAGCGTTCACACATTAGCTGCAACACAGTGTTCACACATTAGATGCAAAACAGCGTTCACACATTGGATGCAACACAGCGTTCACACATTAGCTGCAACACAGTGTTCACACATTAGATGCAACACAGCGTTCACACATTGGATGCAACACAGCGTTCACACATTAGATGCAACACAGTGTTCACACATTTGCTGCAACACAGCGTTCACACATTAGATGCAACACAGTGTTCACACATTAGATGCAACACAGTGTTCACACATTAGATACAACACAGTTTTCACACATTAGATACAACAGCGTTCACACATTGGATGCAACACAGCGTTCACACATTAGATGCAACACAGTGTTCACACTTTAGCTGCAACACAGTGTTCACACATTAGATGCAACACAGTGATCACACATTAGATACAACACATTGTTCACACATTAGGTGCAACACACTGTGCACAAATTAGATACAGCACAGAGTTCAGACATTAGATGCAACACAGTGTTCACACTTTAGCTGCAACACAGTGTTCACACATTAGATGGAACACAGTGATCACACATTAGATACAACACATTGTTCACACATTTGATACGACACAGTATTCACACATTAGATGCAACACAGTGTTCACACATTAGATGCAACACAGTGTTCACACATTAGATGCAACACAGTGTTCACACATTAGATGCAACACCGTGTTCACACATTAGATGCAACACAGTGTTCACACATTAGATGCAACACCGTGTTCACACATTAGATGCAACACAGTGTTCACACATTAGATGCAACACCGTGTTCACACATTAGATGCAACACAGTGTTCACACATTAGATGCAACACCGTGTTCACACATTAGATGCAACACATTGTTCACACATTAGATGCAACACAGTGTTCACACATTAGATGCAACACCGTGTTCACACATTAGATGCAACACAGCGTTCACTCATTCGATGCAACACACTGTTCACACATTAGCTGCAACACAGTGTTCACACATTAGATGCAACACAGCGTTCACACATTAGATGCAACACAGTGTTCACACCTTGGATGCAACACAGTGATCAAACATTAGATGCAACACAGCGTTCACACATTAGATGCAACACAGTGTTCACACATTAGCTGCAACAAAGTGTTCACACATTGGACATAACACAACGTTCACACATTAGATACAACAGAGCGTTCACACATTAGATGCAACACAGTGTTCACACATTAGCTGCAACACAGTGTTCACACATTAGATGCAACACAGTGTTCACACATTAGCTGCAACAAAGTGTTCACACATTGGATGCAACACAGCGTTCACACATTAGATGCAACACAGTGTTCACACATGAGCTGCAACACAGTGTTCACACATTAGATGCAACACAGCGTTCACACATTAGATGCAACACAGCGTTCACACATTCGATGCAACACAGTGTTCACACCTTGGATGCAACACAGTGATCAAACATTAGATGCAACACAGCGTTCACACATTAGATGCAACACAGTGTTCACACATTGGACATAACACAGCGTTCACACATTAGATACAACACAGCGTTCACACATTAGATGCAACACATTGTTCACACATTAGCTGCAACACAGTGTTCACACATTAGATGCAACACAGCGTTCACACATTGGATGCAACACAGCGTTCACACATTAGATGCAACACAGTGTTCACACATTAGATGCAACACAGCGTTCACACATTAGTTGCAACACAGTGTTCACACATTAGATCGAACACATTGTTCACACATTAGCTGCAGCACAGTGTTCACACATTAGATGCAACACAGCATTCACACATTAGCTGCAACACAGTGTTCACACATTAGATGCAACACAGCGTTCACACATTGGATGCAACACAGCGTTCACACATTAGCTGCAAC
This sequence comes from Heterodontus francisci, assembly GCF_036365525.1. Classification (NCBI taxonomy): domain Eukaryota; kingdom Metazoa; phylum Chordata; class Chondrichthyes; order Heterodontiformes; family Heterodontidae; genus Heterodontus; species Heterodontus francisci. The sequence goes on along the minus strand of NC_090381.1, from coordinate 11,545,665 downwards.
ACAGTGTTCACACATTAGATGCAACACAGCGTTCACACATTAGCTGCAACACAGTGTTCACACATTAGATGCAACACAGCGTTCACACATTGGATGCAACACAGCGTTCACACATTAGCTGCAACACAGTGTTCACACATTAGATGCAACACAGCGTTCACACATCGGATGCAACACAGCGTTCACACATTAGCTGCAACACAGTGTTCACACATTGGATGCAACTGAGCGTTCACACATTAGCTGCAACACAGTGTTCACACATTACATGCAACACAGCGTTCACACATTAGCTGCAACACAGCGTTCACACATTGGACACAACACAGTGTTCACACATTAGATACAGCACAGCATTCACACATTAGATGCAACACAGTGTTCACACTTTAGCTGCAACACAGTGTTCACACATTAGATGCAACACAGTGATCACACATTAGATACAACACATTGTTCACACATTAGGTGCAACACAGTGTGCACACATTAGATACAGCACAGAGTTCAGACATTAGATGCAACACAGTGTTCACACTTTAGCTGCAACACAGTGTTCACACATTAGATGGAACACAGTGATCACACATTAGATACAACACATTGTTCACACATTTGATACGACACAGTATTCACACATTAGATGCAACACAGTGTTCACACATTAGATGCAACACAGTGTTCACACATTAGATGCAACACCGTGTTCACACATTAGATGCAACACAGTGTTCACACATTAGATGCAACACCGTGTTCACACATTAGATGCAACACAGCGTTCACTCATTAGATGCAACACACTGTTCACACATTAGCTGCAACACAGTGTTCACACATTAGATGCAACACAGCATTCACACATTAGATGCAACACAGTGTTCACACCTTGGATGCAACACAGTGATCAAACATTAGATGCAACACAGCGTTCACACATTAGATGCAACACAGTGTTCACACATTAGCTGCAACAAAGTGTTCACACATTGGACATAACACAGCGTTCACACATTAGATACAACAGAGCGTTCACACATTAGCTGCAGCACAGTGTTCACACATTAGCTGCAACACAGTGTTCCCACATTAGATGCAACACAGCGTTCACACATTAGATGCAACACTGTGTTCACACATTAGCTGCAACACAGTGTTCACACATTAGATGCAACACAGCGTTCACTCATTAGATGCAACACAGTGTTCACACATTAGATGCAACACAGTGTTCACACATTAGATGCAACACTGTGTTCACACATTAGCTGCAACACAGTGTTCACACATTAGATGCAACACAGCGTTCACTCATTAGCTGCAACACAGAGTTCACACATTGAACACAACACAGCGTTCACACATTCGATACAACACAGCGTTCACACATTAGATGCAACACAGCGTTCACACATTAGATGCAACACCGTGTTCAGACATTAGATGCAACACCGTGTTCACACATTGGATGCAACACAGCGTTCACTCATTAGCTGCAACGCAGTGTTCACACATTGGGCAGAACACAGCGTTCACACATTGGATGCAACACAGTGTTCACACATTAGCTGCAACACAGTGTTCACACATTAGATGCAACACAGCGTTCACACATTGGATGCAACACAGCGTTCACACATTAGATGCAACACAGTGTTCACACTTTAGCTGCAACACAGTGTTCACACATTAGATGCAACACAGTGATCACACATTAGATACAACACATTGTTCACACATTAGGTGCAACACACTGTGCACACATTAGATACAGCACAGAGTTCAGACATTAGATGCAACACAGTGTTCACACTTTAGCTGCAACACAGTGTTCACACATTAGATGGAACACAGTGATCACACATTAGATACAACACATTGTTCACACATTTGATACGACACAGTATTCACACATTAGATGCAACACAGTGTTCACACATTAGATGCAACACAGTGTTCACACATTAGATGCAACACAGTGTTCACACATTAGATGCAACACCGTGTTCACACATTAGATGCAACACAGTGTTCACACATTAGATGCAACACCGTGTTCACACATTAGATGCAACACAGTGTTCACACATTAGATGCAACACCGTGTTCACACATTAGATGCAACACAGTGTTCACACATTAGATGCAACACCGTGTTCACACATTAGATGCAACACAGCGTTCACACATTAGATGCAACACAGTGTTCACACATTAGATGCAACACCGTGTTCACACATTAGATGCAACACAGCGTTCACTCATTCGATGCAACACACTGTACACACATTAGCTGCAACACAGTGTTCACACATTAGATGCAACACAGCGTTCACACATTAGATGCAACACAGTGTTCACACCTTGGATGCAACACAGTGATCAAACATTAGATGCAACACAGCGTTCACACATTAGATGCAACACAGTGTTCACACATTAGCTGCAACAAAGTGTTCACACATTGGACATAACACAACGTTCACACATTAGATACAACAGAGCGTTCACACATTAGATGCAACAAAGTGTTCACACATTAGCTGCAACACAGTGTTCACACATTAGATGCAACACAGTGTTCACACATTAGCTGCAACAAAGTGTTCACACATTGGATGCAACACAGCGTTCACACATTAGATGCAACACAGTGTTCACACATGAGCTGCAACACAGTGTTCACACATTAGATGCAACACAGCGTTCACACTTTAGATGCAACACAGCGTTCACACATTAGATGCAACACAGTGTTCACACCTTGGATGCAACACAGTGATCAAACATTAGATGCAACACAGCGTTCACACATTAGATGCAACACAGTGTTCACACATTGGACATAACACAGCGTTCACACATTAGATACAACACAGCGTTCACACATTAGATGCAACACATTGTTCACACATTAGCTGCAACACAGTGTTCACACATTAGATGCAACACAGCGTTCACACATTGGATGCAACACAGCGTTCACACATTAGATGCAACACAGTGTTCACACATTAGATGCAACACAGCGTTCACACATTAGTTGCAACACAGTGTTCACACATTAGATGCAACACATTGTTCACACATTAGCTGCAACACAGTGTTCACACATTAGATGCAACACAGCATTCACACATTAGCTGCAACACAGTGTTCACACATTAGATGCAACACAGCGTTCACACATTGGATGCAACACAGCGTTCACACATTAGCTGCAACACAGTGTTCACACATTAGATGCAACACAGCGTTCACACATTAGCTGCAACACAGTGTTCACACATTAGATGCAACACAGCGTTCACACATTGGATGCAACACAGCGTTCACACATTAGCTGCAACACAGTGTTCACACATTAGATGCAACACAGCGTTCACACATCGGATGCAACACAGCGTTCACACATTAGCTGCAACACAGTGTTCACACATTAGATGCAACTGAGCGTTCACACATTAGCTGCAACACAGTGTTCACACATTACATGCAACACAGCGTTCACACATTAGCTGCAACACAGCGTTCACACATTGGACACAACACAGTGTTCACACATTAGATACAGCACAGCATTCACACATTAGATGCAACACAGTGTTCACACTTTAGCTGCAACACAGTGTTCACACATTAGATGCAACACAGTGATCACACATTAGATACAACACATTGTTCACACATTAGGTGCAACACAGTGTGCACACATTAGATACAGCACAGAGTTCAGACATTAGATGCAACACAGTGTTCACACTTTAGCTGCAACACAGTGTTCACACATTAGATGGAACACAGTGATCACACATTAGATACAACACATTGTTCACACATTTGATACGACACAGTATTCACACATTAGATGCAACACAGTGTTCACACATTAGATGCAACACAGTGTTCACACATTAGATGCAACACCGTGTTCACACATTAGATGCAACACAGTGTTCACACATTAGATGCAACACCGTGTTCACACATTAGATGCAACACAGCGTTCACTCATTAGATGCAACACACTGTTCACACATTAGCTGCAACACAGTGTTCACACATTAGATGCAACACAGCATTCACACATTAGATGCAACACAGTGTTCACACCTTGGATGCAACACAGTGATCAAACATTAGATGCAACACAGCGTTCACGCATTAGATGCAACACAGTGTTCACACATTAGCTGCAACAAAGTGTTCACACATTGGACATAACACAGCGTTCACACATTAGATACAACAGAGCGTTCACACATTAGCTGCAGCACAGTGTTCACACATTAGCTGCAACACAGTGTTCCCACATTAGATGCAACACAGCGTTCACACATTAGATGCAACACTGTGTTCACACATTAGCTGCAACACAGTGTTCACACATTAGATGCAACACAGCGTTCACTCATTAGATGCAACACAGTGTTCACACATTAGATGCAACACAGTGTTCACACATTAGATGCAACACTGTGTTCACACATTAGCTGCAACACAGTGTTCACACATTAGATGCAACACAGCGTTCACTCATTAGCTGCAACACAGAGTTCACACATTGAACACAACACAGCGTTCACAGATTCGATACAACACAGCGTTCACACATTAGATGCAACACAGCGTTCACACATTAGATGCAACACCGTGTTCACACATTAGATGCAACACCGTGTTCACACATTAGATGCAACACAGCGTTCACTCATTAGCTGCAACGCAGTGTTCACACATTGGGCAGAACACAGCGTTCACACATTGGATGCAACACAGTGTTCACACATTAGATGCAACACCGTGTTCACACATTAGATGCAACACAGCGTTCACACATTAGATGCAACACCGTGTTCACACATTAGATGCAACACAGCGTTCACACATTAGATGCAACACAGCGTTCACTCATTAGCTGTAACACAGTGTTCACACATTGGACACAACACAGCGTTCACACATTAGATACAACACAGCGTTCACACATTAGATGCAACACAGTGTTCACACATTAGCTGCAACACAGTGTTCACACATTAGATACAACACAGCGTTCACACATTAGATGCAACACAGTGTTCACACATCAGATGCAACACCGTGTTCACACATTAGATGCAACACAGCGTTCACTCATTAGCTGTAACACAGTGTTCACACATTGGACACAACACAGCGTTCACACATTAGATACAACACAGCGTTCACACATTAGATGCAACACAGTGTTCACACATTAGCTGCAACACAGTGTTCACACATTAGATACAACACAGCGTTCACACATTAGATGCAACACAGTGTTCACACATTAGATGCAACACAGTGTTCACACATTAGCTGCAACACAGTGTTCACACATTAGATGCAACACAGCGTTCACACATTAGATGCAACACAGCGTTCACACATTAGATGCAACACAGCGTTCACACATTGGATGCAACACAGCGTTCACACATTCGATGCAACACAGCGTTCACACATTAGCTGCATCACAGCGTTCACACATTAGATGCAACACCTTGTTCACACATTAGATGCAACACAGCGTTCACACATTAGATGCAACACAGTGTTCACACATTAGATGCAACACCTTGTTCACACATTAGATGCAACACAGCGTTCACTCATTAGCTGTAACACAGAGTTCACACATTGGACACAACACAGCGTCCACACATTAGATGCAACACAGTGTTCACACATTAGCTGCAACACAGCGTTCACACATTAGATGCAACACAGTGTTCACACATTAGCTGCAACAAAGTGCTCACACATTGGATGCAACACAGCGTTCACACATTAGATGCAACACAGTGTTCACACATTAGCTGCAACACAGTGTTCACACATTAGATGCAACACAGCGTTCACACATTAGATGCAACACAGTGTTCACACCTTGGATGCAACACAGTGATCAAACATTAGATGCAACACAGCGTTCACACATTAGATGCAACACAGTGTTCACACATTGGACATAACACAGCGTTCACACATTCGATACAACACTGCGTTCACACATTAGCTGCAACACAGTGTTCACACATTAGATGCAACACAGCGTTCACACATTGGATGCAACACAGCGTTCACACATTAGACGCAACACAGTGTTCACACATTAGCTGCAACACAGCGTTCACACATTAGTTGCAACACAGTGTTCACACATTAGATGCAACACAGTGTTCACACAATAGCTGCAACACAGTGTTCACACATTAGATGCAACACAGCGTTCACACATTAGCTGCAACACAGTGTTCACAACATTAGATGCAACACAGCGTTCACACATTGGATGCAACACAGTGTTCACACATTAGCTGCAACACAGTGTTCACACATTGGATGCAACACAGCGTTCACACATTGGATGCAACACAGCGTTCACACATTAGATGCAACACAGTGTTCACACATTAGCTGCAACACAGCGTTCACACATTAGATGCAACACAGTGTTCACACATTAGATGCAACACAGTGTTCACACATTAGCTGCAACACAGCGTTCACACATTAGATACAACACAGTTTTCACGCATTAGATACAACAGCGTTCACACATTGGATGCAACACAGCGTTCACACATTAGATGCAACACAGTGTTCACACATTAGCTGCAACAAAGCGTTCACACATTGGACAACACAGTGTTCACACATTAGATACAGCACAGCATTCACACATTAGATGCAACACAGTGTTCACACTTTCGCTGCAACACAGTGTTCACACATTAGCTGCAACACAGCGTTCACACATTGGACAACACAGTGTTCACACATTAGATACAGCACAGCATTCACACATTAGATGCAACCCAGTGTTCACACTTTCGCTGCAACACAGTGATCACACATTAGATACAACACATTGTTCACACATTAGGTGCAACACAGTGTGCACACATTAGATACAGCACAGAGTTCAGACATTAGATGCAACACAGTGTTCACACATTTGATACGACACAGTATTCACACATTAGATGCAACACAGTGTTCACACATTAGATGCAACACAGTGTTCACACATTAGATGCAACACCGTGTTCACACATTAGATGCAACACAGTGTTCACACATTAGATGCAACACCGTGTTCACACATTAGATGCAACACAGCGTTCACACATTAGATGCAACACAGTGTTCACACATTAGATGCAACACCGTGTTCACACATTAGATGCAACACAGCGTTCACTCATTAGATGCAACACACTGTTCACACATTAGCTGCAACACAGTGTTCACACATTAGATGCAACACAGCGTTCACACATTAGATGCAACACATTGTTCACACCTTGGATGCAACACAGTGATCAAACATTAGATGCAACACAGCGTTCACACATTAGATGCAACACAGTGTTCACACATTAGCTGCAACAAAGTGTTCACACATTGGACATAACACAGCGTTCACACATTAGATACAACAGAGCGTTCACACATTAGATGCAACACAGTGTTCACACATTAGCTGCAACACAGTGTTCCCACATTAGATGCAACACAGTGTTCACACATTAGATGCAACACAGTGTTCACACATTAGATGCAACACAGCGTTCACACATTAGATGCAACACAGTGTTCACACATTAGATGCAACACCTTGTTCACACATTAGATGCAACACAGCGTTCACTCATTAGCTGTAACACAGAGTTCACACATTGGACACAACACAGCGTTCACACATTAGATGCAACACAGTGTTCACACATTAGCTGCAACACAGTGTTCACACATTAGATGCAACACAGTGTTCACACATTAGCTGCAACAAAGTGCTCACACATTGGATGCAACACAGCGTTCACACATTAGATACAACACAGTGTTCACACATGAGCTGCAACACAGCGTTCACACATTAGATGCAACACAGCGTTCACACATTAGATGCAACACAGTGTTCACACCTTGGATGCAACACAGTGATCAAAAATTAGATGCAACACAGCGTTCACACATTAGATGCAACACAGTGTTCACACATTGGACATAACACAGCGTTCACACATTAGATACAACACAGCGTTCACACATTAGATGCAACACATTGTTCACACATTAGCTGCAACACAGTGTTCACACATTAGATGCAACACAGCGTTCACACATTGGATGCAACACAGCGTTCACACATTAGACGCAACACAGTGTTCACACATTAGCTGCAACACAGCGTTCACACATTAGTTGCAACACAGTGTTCACACATTAGATGCAACACAGTGTTCACACATTAGCTGCAACACAGTGTTCACACATTAGATGCAACACAGCGTTCACACATTAGCTGCAACACAGTGTTCACACATGAGATGCAACAGAGCGTTCACACATTGGATGCAACACAGCGTTCACACATTAGCTGCAACACAGTGTTCACACATTGGATGCAACACAGCGTTCACACATTGGATGCAACACAGCGTTCACACATTAGATGCAACACAGTGTTCACACATTAGCTGCAACACAGCGTTCACACATTAGATGCAACACAGTGTTCACACATTAGATGCAACACAGTGTTCACACATTAGCTGCAACACAGCATTCACACATTAGATACAACACAGTTTTCACGCATTAGATACAACAGCGTTCACACATTGGATGCAACACAGCGTTCACACATTAGATGCAACACAGTGTTCACACATTAGCTGCAACACAGCGTTCACACATTGGACACAACACAGTGTTCACACATTAGATACAGCACAGCATTCACACATTAGATGCAACACAGTGTTCACACGGTCGCTGCAACACAGTGTTCACACATTAGATGCAACACAGTGATCACACATTAGATACAACACATTGTTCACACATTAGGTGCAACACAGTGTGCACACATTAGATACAGCACAGAGTTCAGACATTAGATGCAACACATTGTTCACACTTTAGCTGCAACACAGTGTTCACACATTAGATGGAACACAGTGATCACACATTAGATACAACACATTGTTCACACATTTGATACGACACAGTATTCACACATTAGATGCAACACAGTGTTCACACATTAGATGCAACACAGTGTTCACACATTAGATGCAACACCGCGTTCACACATTAGATGCAACACAGTGTTCACACATTAGATGCAACACCGTGTTCACACATTAGATGCAACACAGCGTTCACACATTAGATGCAACACAGTGTTCACACATTAGATGCAACACCGTGTTCACACATTAGATGCAACACAGCGTTCACTCATTAGATGCAACACACTGTTCACACATTAGCTGCAGCACAGTGTTCACACATTAGATGCAACACAGCGTTCACACATTAGATGCAACACATTGTTCACACCTTGGATGCAACACAGCGTTCAAACATTAGATGCAACACAGCGTTCACACATTAGATGCAACACAGTGTTCACACATTAGCTGCAACAAAGTGTTCACACATTGGACATAACACAGCGTTCACACATTAGATACAACACAGCGTTCACACATTAGATGTAACACAGTGTTCACACATTAGCTGCAACACAGTGTTCCCACATTAGATGCAACACAGTGTTCACACATTAGCTGCAACACAGTGTTCACACATTAGATGCAACACAGCGTTCACACATTAGATGCAACACAGTGTTCACACATTAGATGCAACACCTTGTTCACACATTAGATGCAACACAGCGTTCACTCATTAGCTGTAACACAGAGTTCACACATTGAACACAACACAGCATTCACACATTCGATACAACACAGCGTTCACACGTTAGATGCAACACAGCGTTCACACATTAGATGCAACACCGTGTTCACACATTAGATGCAACACCGTGTTCACACATTAGATGCAACACAGCGTTCACTCATTAGCTGCAACGCAGTGTTCACACATTGGGCAGAACACAGCGTTCACACATTGGATGCAACACAGTGTTCACACATTAGATGCAACACCGTGTTCACACATTAGATGAAACACAGTGTTCACACATTAGATGCACACCGTGTTCACACATTAGATGCAACACAGCGTTCACACATTGGATGCAACACCGTGTTCACACATTAGATGCAACACAGCGTTCACTCATTAGCTGTAACACAGAGTTCACACATTGGACACAACACAGCGTTCACACATTAGATGCAACACAGTGTTCACACATTAGCTGCAACACAGTGTTCACACATTAGATGCAACACAGCGTTCACACATTAGATGCAACACAGTGTTCACACATTAGCTGCAACAAAGTGCTCACACATTGGATGCAACACAGCGTTCACACATTAGATGCAACACAGCGTTCACACATTAGGTGCAACACAGCGTTCACACATTAGATGCAACACAGTGTTCACACCTTGGATGCAACACAGTGATCAAACATTAGATGCAACACAGCGTTCACACATTAGATGCAACACAGTGTTCACACATTGGACATAACACAGCGTTCACACATTCGATACAACACTGCGTTCACACATTAGATGCAACACATTGTTCACACATTAGCTGCAACACAGTGTTCACACATTAGATGCAATACAGCGTTCACACATTGGATGCAACACAGCGTTCACACATTAGACGCAACACAGTGTTCACACATTAGCTGCAACACAGCGTTCACACATTAGTTGCAACACAGTGTTCACACATTAGATGCAACACAGTGTTCACACATTAGCTGCAACACAGTGTTCACACATTAGATGCAACACAGCGTTCACACATTAGCTGCAACACAGTGTTCACACATTAGATGCAACACAGCGTTCATACATTGGATGCAACACAGCGCTCACACATTAGATGCAACACAGTGTTCACACATTGGACATAACACAGCGTTCACACATTAGATACAACACAGCGTTCACACATTAGATGCAACACATTGTTCACACATTAGCTGCAACACAGTGTTCACACATTAGATGCAACACAGCGTTCACACATTGGATGCAACACAGCGTTCACACATTAGACGCAACACAGTGTTCACACATTAGCTGCAACACAGCGTTCACACATTAGTTGCAACACAGTGTTCACACATTAGATGCAACACAGTGTTCACACATTAGCTGCAACACAGTGTTCACACATTAGATGCAACACAGCGTTCACACATTAGCTGCAACACAGTGTTCACACATTAGATGCAACACAGCGTTCACACATTAGATGCAACACAGCGTTCACACATTAGCTGCAACACAGTGTTCATACATTGGATGCAACACAGCGTTCACACATTGGATGCAACACAGCGTTCACACATTAGATGCAACACAGTGTTCACACATTAGCTGCAACACAGCGTTCACACATTAGATGCAACACAGTGTTCACACATTAGATGCAACACAGTGTTCACACATTAGCTGCAACACAGCGTTCACACATTAGATACAACTCAGTTTTCACGCATTAGATACAACAGCGTTCACACATTGGATGCAACACAGCGTTCACACATTAGATGCAACACAGTGTTCACACATTAGCTGCAACACAGCGTTCACACATTGGACACAACACAGTGTTCACACATTAGATACAGCACAGCATTCACACATTAGATGCAACACAGTGTTCACACGGTCGCTGCAACACAGTGTTCACACATTAGATGCAACACAGTGATCACACATTAGATACAACACATTGTTCACACATTAGGTGCAACACAGTGTGCACACATTAGTTACAGCACAGAGTTCAGACATTAGATGCAACACAGTGTTCACACTTTAGCTGCAACACAGTGTTCACACATTAGATGGAACACAGTGATCACACATTAGATACAACACATTGTTCACACATTTGATACGACACAGTATTCACACATTAGATGCAACACAGTGTTCACACATTAGATGCAACACAGTGTTCACACATTAGATGCAACACCGTGTTCACACATTAGATGCAACACAGTGTTCACACATTAGATGCAACACCGTGTTCACACATTAGATGCAACACAGCGTTCACACATTAGATGCAACACAGTGTTCACACATTAGATGCAACACCGTGTTCACACATTAGATGCAACACAGCGTTCACTCATTAGATGCAACACACTGTTCACACATTAGCTGCAACACAGTGTTCACACATTAGATGCAACACAGCGTTCACACATTAGATGCAACACATTGTTCACACCTTGGATGCAACACAGCGTTCAAACATTAGATGCAACACAGCGTTCACACATTAGATGCAACACAGTGTTCACACATTAGCTGCAACAAAGTGTTCACACATTGGACATAACACAGCGTTCACACATTAGATACAACACAGCGTTCACACATTAGATGCAACACAGTGTTCACACATTAGCTGCAACACAGTGTTCCCACATTAGATGCAACACAGTGTTCACACATTAGCTGCAACACAGTGTTCACACATTAGATGCAACACAGCGTTCACACATTAGATGCAACACAGTGTTCACACATTAGATGCAACACCTTGTTCACACATTAGATGCAACACAGCGTTCACTCATTAGCTGTAACACAGAGTTCACACATTGAACACAACACAGCATTCACACATTCGATACAACACAGCGTTCACACATTAGATGCAACACAGCGTTCACACGTTAGATGCAACACCGTGTTCACACATTAGATGCAACACCGTGTTCACACATTAGATGCATCACAGCGTTCACTCATTAGCTGCAACGCAGTGTTCACACATTGGGCAGAACACAGCGTTCACACATTGGATGCAACACAGTGTTCACACATTAGATGCAACACCGTGTTCACACATTAGATGCAACACAGTGTTCACACATTAGATGCACACCGTGTTCACACATTAGATGCAACACAGCGTTCACACATTGGATGCAACACCGTGTTCACACATTAGATGCAACACAGCGTTCACTCATTAGCTGTAACACAGAGTTCACACATTGGACACAACACAGCGTTCACACATTAGATGCAACACAGTGTTCACACATTAGCTGCAACACAGTGTTCACACATTAGATGCAATACAGCGTTCACACATTAGATGCAACACAGTGTTCACACATTAGCTGCAACAAAGTGCTCACACATTGGATGCAACACAGCGTTCACACATTAGATGCAACACAGTGATCACACATGAGCTGCAACACAGTGTTCACACATTAGATGCAACACAGCGTTCACACATTAGGTGCAACACAGCGTTCACACATTAGATGCAACACAGTGTTCACACATTGGATGCAACACAGTGATCAAACATTAGATGCAACACAGCGTTCACACATTAGATGCAACACAGTGTTCACACATTGGACATAACACAGCGTTCACACATTCGATACAACACTGCGTTCACACATTAGATGCAACACATTGTTCACACATTAGCTGCAACACAGTGTTCACACATTAGATGCAACACAGCGTTCACACATTGGATGCAACACAGCGTTCACACATTAGACGCAACACAGTGTTCACACATTAGCTGCAACACAGCGTTCACACATTAGTTGCAACACAGTGTTCACACATTAGATGCAACACAGTGTTCACACATTAGCTGCAACACAGTGTTCACACATTAGATGCAACACACCGTTCACACATTAGCTGCAACACAGTGTTCACACATTAGATGCAACACAGCGTTCATACATTGGATGCAACACAGCGTTCACACATTAGCTGCAACACAGTGTTCACACATTGGATGCAACACAGCGTTCACACATTGGATGCAACACAGCGTTCACACATTAGATGCAACACAGTGTTCACACATTAGCTGCAACACAGCGTTCACACATTAGATGCAACACAGTGTTCACACATTAGATGCAACACAGTGTTCACACATTAGCTGCAACACAGCGTTCACACATTAGATACAACACAATTTTCACGCATTAGATACAACAGCGTTCACACATTGGATGCAACACAGCGTTCACACATTAGATGCAACACAGTGTTCACACATTAGCTGCAACACAGCGTTCACACATTGGACACAACACAGTGTTCACACATTAGATGCAACACAGTGTTCACACATTAGATGCAACACAGCGTTCACACATTAGATGCAACACATTGTTCACACCTTGGATGCAACACAGTGATCAAACATTAGATGCAACACAGCGTTCACACATTAGATGCAACACAGTGTTCACACATTAGCTGCAACAAAGTGTTCACACATTGGACATAACACAGCGTTCACACATTAGATACAACAGAGCGTTCACACATTAGATGCAACACAGTGTTCACACATTAGCTGCAACACAGTGTTCCCACATTAGATGCAACACAGCGTTCACTCATTAGCAGTAACACAGTGTTCACACATTAGATGCAACACAGCGTTCACACATTAGATGCAACACAGTGTTCACACATTAGCTGCAACACAGTGTTCACACATTAGATGCAACACAGCGTTCACACATTAGATGCAACACAGTGTTCACACATTAGCTGCAACAAAGTGCTCACACATTGGATGCAACACAGCGTTCACACATTAGATGCAACACAGTGTTCACACATGAGCTGCAACACAGTGTTCACACATTAGATGCAACACAGCGTTCACACATTAGATGCAACACAGCATTCACACATTAGATGCAACACAGTGTTCACACCTTGGATGCAACACAGTGATCAAACATTAGATGCAACACAGCGCTCACACATTAGATGCAACACAGTGTTCACACATTGGACATAACACAGCGTTCACACATTAGATACAACACAGCGTTCACACATTAGATGCAACACATTGTTCACACATTAGCTGCAACACAGTGTTCACACATTAGATGCAACACAGCGTTCACACATTGGATGCAACACAGCGTTCACACATTAGACGCAACACAGTGTTCACACATTAGCTGCAACACAGCGTTCACACATTAGTTGCAACACAGTGTTCACACATTAGATGCAACACAGTGTTCACACATTAGCTGCAACACAGTGTTCACACATTAGCTGCAACACAGTGTTCACACATTAGATGCAACACAGCGTTCACACATTAGATGCAACACAGTGTTCACACATTAGATGCAACACCTTGTTCACACATTAGATGCAACACAGCGTTCACTCATTAGCAGTAACACAGTGTTCACACATTAGATGCAACACAGCGTTCACACATTGAACACAACACAGTGTTCACACATTAGCTGCAACACAGTGTTCACACATTAGATGCAACACAGCGTTCACACATTAGATGCAACACAGTGTTCACACATTAGCTGCAACAAAGTGCTTACACATTGGATGCAACACAGCGTTCACACATTAGATGCAACACAGTTTTCACACCTGAGCTGCAACACAGTGTTCACACATTAGATGCAACACAGCGTTCACACATTAGATGCAACACAGCATTCACACATTAGATGCAACACAGTGTTCACACCTTGGATGCAACACAGTGATCAAACATTAGATGCAACACAG
Organism: Heterodontus francisci; assembly: GCF_036365525.1. Lineage (NCBI taxonomy): Eukaryota > Metazoa > Chordata > Chondrichthyes > Heterodontiformes > Heterodontidae > Heterodontus > Heterodontus francisci. The sequence goes on along the minus strand of NC_090381.1, from coordinate 11,530,099 downwards.
CGCTCACACATTAGATGCAACACAGTGTTCACACATTGGACATAACACAGCGTTCACACATTAGATACAACACAGCGTTCACACATTAGATGCAACACATTGTTCACACATTAGCTGCAACACAGTGTTCACACATTAGATGCAACACAGCGTTCACACATTGGATGCAACACAGCGTTCACACATTAGACGCAACACAGTGTTCACACATTAGCTGCAACACAGCGTTCACACATTAGTTGCAACACAGTGTTCACACATTAGATGCAACACAGTGTTCACACATTAGCTGCAACACAGTGTTCACACATTAGATGCAACACAGCGTTCACACATTAGCTGCAACACAGTGTTCACACATTAGATGCAACACAGCGTTCACACATTGGATGCAACACAGCGTTCACACATTAGCTGCAACACAGTGTTCACACATTGGATGCAACACAGCGTTCACACATTGGATGCAACACAGCGTTCACACATTAGATGCAACACAGTGTTCACACATTAGCTGCAACACAGCGTTCACACATTAGATGCAACACAGTTTTCACACATTAGATGCAACACAGTGTTCACACATTAGCTGCAACACAGCGTTCACACATTAGATACAACACAGTTTTCACGCATTAGATACAACAGCGTTCACACATTGGATGCAACACAGCGTTCACACATTAGATGCAACACAGTGTTCACACATTAGCTGCAACACAGCGTTCACACATTGGACACAACACAGTGTTCAGACATTAGATACAGCACAGCATTCACACATTAGATGCAACACAGTGTTCACACTTTCGCTGCAACACAGTGTTCACACATTAGATGCAACACAGTGATCACACATTAGATACAACACATTGTTCACACATTAGGTGCAACACAGTGTGCACACATTAGATACAGCACAGAGTTCAGACATTAGATGCAACACAGTGTTCACACTTTAGCTGCAACACAGGGTTCACACATTAGATGGAACACAGTGATCACACATTAGATACAACACATTGTTCACACATTTGATACGACACAGTATTCACACATTAGATGCAACACAGTGTTCACACATTAGATGCAACACAGTGTTCACACATTAGATGCAACACCGTGTTCACACATTAGATGCAACACAGTGTTCACACATTAGATGCAACACCGTGTTCACACATTAGATGCAACACAGCGTTCACACATTAGATGCAACACAGTGTTCACACATTAGATGCAACACCGTGTTCACACATTAGATGCAACACAGCGTTCACTCATTAGATGCAACACACTGTTCACACATTAGCTGCAACACAGTGTTCACACATTAGATGCAACACAGCGTTCACACATTAGATGCAACACATTGTTCACACCTTGGATGCAACACAGTGATCAAACATTAGATGCAACACAGCGTTCACACATTAGATGCAACACAGTGTTCACACATTAGCTGCAACAAAGTGTTCACACATTGGACATAACACAGCGTTCACACATTAGATACAACAGAGCGTTCACACATTAGATGCAACACAGTGTTCACACATTAGCTGCAACACAGTGTTCCCACATTAGATGCAACACAGTGTTCACACATTAGCTGCAACACAGTGTTCACACATTAGATGCAACAAAGCGTTCACACATTAGATGCAACACAGTGTTCACACATTAGATGCAACACAGCGTTCACACATTAGATGCAACACAGCGTTCACTCATTAGATGTAACACAGAGTTCACACATTGAACACAACACAGTGTTCACACATTAGATGCAACACCGTGTTCACACATTAGATGCAACACAGCGTTCACACATTAGATGCAACACAGTGTTCACACATTAGATGCAACACCGTGTTCACACATTAGATGCAACACAGCGTTCACTCATTAGATGCAACACACTGTTCACACATTAGCTGCAACACAGTGTTCACACATTAGATGCAACACAGCGTTCACACATTAGATGCAACACAGTGTTCACACATTAGATGCAACACAGCGTTCACACATTAGATGCAACACATTGTTCACACCTTGGATGCAACACAGTGATCAAACATTAGATGCAACACAGCGTTCACACATTAGATGCAACACAGTGTTCACACATTAGCTGCAACAAAGTGTTCACACATTGGACATAACACAGCGTTCACACATTAGATACAACAGAGCGTTCACACATTAGATGCAACACAGTGTTCACACATTAGCTGCAACACAGTGTTCCCACATTAGATGCAACACAGTGTTCACACATTAGCTGCAACACAGTGTTCACACATTAGATGCAACAAAGCGTTCACACATTAGATGCAACACAGTGTTCACACATTAGATGCAACACAGCGTTCACACATTAGATGCAACACAGCGTTCACTCATTAGCTGTAACACAGAGTTCACACATTGAACACAACACAGTGTTCACACATTAGATGCAACACCGTGTTCACACATTAGATGCAACACAGCGTTCACACATTAGATGCAACACAGTGTTCACACATTAGATGCAACACCGTGTTCACACATTAGATGCAACACAGCGTTCACTCATTAGATGCAACACACTGTTCACACATTAGCTGCAACACAGTGTTCACACATTAGATGCAACACAGCGTTCACACATTAGATGCAACACAGTGTTCACACATTAGCTGCAACAAAGTGTTCACACATTGGACATAACACAGCGTTCACACATTAGATACAACAGAGCGTTCACACATTAGATGCAACACAGTGTTCACACATTAGCTGCAACACAGTATTCCCACATTAGATGCAACACAGTGTTCACACATTAGCTGCAACACAGTGTTCACACATTAGATGCAACACAGCGTTCACACATTAGATGCAACACAGCGTTCACACATTAGATGCAACACAGCGTTCACTCATTAGCTGTAACACAGAGTTCACACATTGAACACAACACAGCGTTCACACATTCGATACAACACAGCGTTCACACATTAGATGCAACACAGCGTTCACACATTAGATGCAACACCGTGTTCACACATTAGATGCAACACCGTGTTCACACATTAGATGCAACACAGCGTTCACTCATTAGCTGCAACGCAGTGTTCACACATTGGGCAGAACACAGCGTTCACACATTGGATGCAACACAGTGTTCACACATTAGATGCAACACCGTGTTCACACATTAGATGCAACACAGTGTTCACACATTAGATGCACACCGTGTTCACACATTAGATGCAACAAAGCGTTCACACATTGGATGCAACACCGTGTTCACACATTAGATGCAACACAGCGTTCACACATTAGGTGCAACACAGTGTTCACACATTAGCTGCAACACAGTGTTCACACATTAGATGCAACACAGCGTTCACACATTAGATGCAACACAGTGTTCACACATTAGCTGCAACAAAGTGCTCACACATTGGATGCAACACAGCGTTCACACATTAGATGCAACACAGTGATCACACATGAGCTGCAACACAGTGTTCACACATTAGATGCAACACAGCGTTCACACATTAGGTGCAACACAGCGTTCACACATTAGATGCAACACAGTGTTCACACCTTGGATGCAACACAGTGATCAAACATCAGATGCAACACATCGTTCACACATTAGATGCAACACAGTGTTCACACATTGGACATAACACAGCGTTCACACATTCGATACAACACTGCGTTCACACATTAGATGCAACACATTGTTCACACATTAGCTGCAACACAGTGTTCACACATTAGATGCAAAACAGCGTTCACACATTGGATGCAACACAGCGTTCACACATTAGGTGCAACACAGCGTTCACACATTAGATGCAACACAGTGTTCACACCTTGGATGCAACACAGTGTTCACACATTAGCTGCAACACAGTGTTCACACATTAGATGCAACACAGCGTTCACACATTAGCTGCAACACAGTGTTCACACATTAGATGCAACACAGCGTTCATACATTGGATGCAACACAGCGTTCACACATTAGCTGCAACACAGTGTTCACACATTGGATGCAACACAGCGTTCACACATTGGATGCAACACAGCGTTCACACATTAGATGCAACACAGTGTTCACACATTAGCTGCAACACAGCGTTCACACATTAGATGCAACACAGTGTTCACACATTAGATGCAACACAGTGTTCACACATTAGCTGCAACACAGCGTTCACACATTAGATACAACACAATTTTCACGCATTAGATACAACAGCGTTCACACATTGGATGCAACACAGCGTTCACACATTAGATGCAACACAGTGTTCACACATTAGCTGCAACACAGCGTTCACACATTGGACACAACACAGTGTTCACACATTAGATGCAACACAGTGTTCACACATTAGATGCAACACAGCGTTCACACATTAGATGCAACACATTGTTCACACCTTGGATGCAACACAGTGATCAAACATTAGATGCAACACAGCGTTCACACATTATATGCAACACAGTGTTCACACATTAGCTGCAACAAAGTGTTCACACATTGGACATAACACAGCGTTCACACATTAGATACAACAGAGCGTTCATACATTAGATGCAACACAGTGTTCACACATTAGCTGCAACACAGTGTTCCCACATTAGATGCAACACAGTGTTCACACATTAGCTGCAACACAGTGTTCACACATTAGATGCAACACAGCGTTCACACATTAGATGCAACACAGTGTTCACACATTAGATGCAACACCTTGTTCACACATTAGATGCAACACAGCGTTCACTCATTAGCAGTAACACAGAGTTCACACATTGGACACAACACAGCGTTCACACATTAGATGCAACACAGTGTTCACACATTAGCTGCAACACAGTGTTCACACATTAGATGCAGCACAGTGTTCACACATTAGATGCAACACAGTGTTCACACATTAGCTGCAACAAAGTGCTCACACATTGGATGCAACACAGCGTTCACACATTAGATGCAACACAGTGTTCACACATGAGCTGCAACACAGTGTTCACACATTAGATGCAACACAGCGTTCACACATTAGATGCAACACAGCATTCACACATTAGATGCAACACAGTGTTCACACCTTGGATGCAACACAGTGATCAAACATTAGATGCAACACAGCGCTCACACATTAGATGCAACACAGTGTTCACACATTGGACATAACACAGCGTTCACACATTAGATACAACACAGCGTTCACACATTAGATGCAACACATTGTTCACACATTAGCTGCAACACAGTGTTCACACATTAGATGCAACACAGCGTTCACACATTGGATGCAACACAGCGTTCACACATTAGACGCAACACAGTGTTCACACATTAGCTGCAACACAGCGTTCACACATTAGTTGCAACACAGTGTTCACACATTAGATGCAACACAGTGTTCACACATTAGCTGCAACACAGTGTTCACACATTAGATGCAACACAGCGTTCACACATTAGCTGCAACACAGTGTTCACACATTAGATGCAACACAGCGTTCACACATTGGATGCAACACAGCGTTCACACATTAGCTGCAACACAGTGTTCACACATTGGATGCAACACAGCGTTCACACATTGGATGCAACACAGCGTTCACACATTAGATGCAACACAGTGTTCACACATTAGCTGCAACACAGCGTTCACACATTAGATGCAACACAGTGTTCACACATTAGATGCAACACAGTGTTCACACATTAGCTGCAACACAGCGTTCACACATTAGATACAACACAGTTTTCACGCATTAGATACAACAGCGTTCACACATTGGATGCAACACAGCGTTCACACATTAGATGCAACACAGTGTTCACACATTAGCTGCAACACAGCGTTCACACATTGGACACAACACAGTGTTCAGACATTAGATACAGCACAGCATTCACACATTAGATGCAACACAGTGTTCACACTTTCGCTGCAACACAGTGTTCACACATTAGATGCAACACAGTGATCACACATTAGATACAACACATTGTTCACACATTAGGTGCAACACAGTGTGCACACATTAGATACAGCACAGAGTTCAGACATTAGATGCAACACAGTGTTCACACTTTAGCTGCAACACAGGGTTCACACATTAGATGGAACACAGTGATCACACATTAGATACAACACATTGTTCACACATTTGATACGACACAGTATTCACACATTAGATGCAACACAGTGTTCACACATTCGATGCAACACAGTGTTCACACATTAGATGCAACACCGTGTTCACACATTAGATGCAACACAGTGTTCACACATTAGATGCAACACCGTGTTCACACATTAGATGCAACACAGCGTTCACACATTAGATGCAACACAGTGTTCACACATTAGATGCAACACCGTGTTCACACATTAGATGCAACACAGCGTTCACTCATTAGATGCAACACACTGTTCACACATTAGCTGCAACACAGTGTTCACACATTAGATGCAACACAGCGTTCACACATTAGATGCAACACATTGTTCACACCTTGGATGCAACACAGTGATCAAACATTAGATGCAACACAGCGTTCACACATTAGATGCAACACAGTGTTCACACATTAGCTGCAACAAAGTGTTCACACATTGGACATAACACAGCGTTCACACATTAGATGCAACACAGTGTTCACACATTAGATGCAACACCGTGTTCACACATTAGATGCAACACAGCGTTCACTCATTAGATGCAACACACTGTTCACACATTAGCTGCAACACCGTGTTCACACATTAGATGCAACACAGCGTTCACACATTAGATGCAACACAGTGTTCACACATTAGATGCAACACCGTGTTCACACATTAGATGCAACACAGCGTTCACACATTAGATGCAACACAGCGTTCACACATTAGATGCAACACCGTGTTCACACATTAGATGCAACACCGTGTACACACATTAGATGCAACACAGCGTTCACTCATTAGCTGCAACGCAGTGTTCACACATTGGGCAGAACACAGCGTTCACACATTGGATGCAACACAGTGTTCACACATTAGATGCAACACCGTGTTCACACATTAGATGCAACACAGTGTTCACACATTAGATGCACACCGTGTTCACACATTAGATGCAACAAAGCGTTCACACATTGGATGCAACACCGTGTTCACACATTAGATGCAACACAGCGTTCACACATTAGGTGCAACACAGCGTTCACACATTAGATGCAACACAGTGTTCACACATTAGCTGCAACAAAGTGCTCACACATTGGATGCAACACAGCGTTCACACATTAGATGCAACACAGTGATCACACATGAGCTGCAACACAGTGTTCACACATTAGATGCAACACAGCGTTCACACATTAGGTGCAACACAGCGTTCACACATTAGATGCAACACAGTGTTCACACCTTGGATGCAACACAGTGTTCACACATTAGCTGCAACACAGTGTTCACACATTAGATGCAACACAGCGTTCACACATTAGCTGCAACACAGTGTTCACACATTAGATGCAACACAGCGTTCATACATTGGATGCAACACAGCGTTCACACATTAGCTGCAACACAGTGTTCACACATTGGATGCAACACAGCGTTCACACATTGGATGCAACACAGCGTTCACACATTAGATGCAACACAGTGTTCACACATTAGCTGCAACACAGCGTTCACACATTAGATGCAACACAGTGTTCACACATTAGATGCAACACAGTGTTCACACATTAGCTGCAACACAGCGTTCACACATTAGATACAACACAATTTTCACGCATTAGATACAACAGCGTTCACACATTGGATGCAACACAGCGTTCACACATTAGATGCAACACAGTGTTCACACATTAGCTGCAACACAGCGTTCACACATTGGACACAACACAGTGTTCACACATTAGATGCAACACAGTGTTCACACATTAGATGCAACACAGCGTTCACACATTAGATGCAACACATTGTTCACACCTTGGATGCAACACAGTGATCAAACATTAGATGCAACACAGCGTTCACACATTAGATGCAACACAGTGTTCACACATTAGCTGCAACAAAGTGTTCACACATTGGACATAACACAGCGTTCACACATTAGATACAACAGAGCGTTCATACATTAGATGCAACACAGTGTTCACACATTAGCTGCAACACAGTGTTCCCACATTAGATGCAACACAGTGTTCACACATTAGCTGCAACACAGTGTTCACACATTAGATGCAACACAGCGTTCACACATTAGATGCAACACAGTGTTCACACATTAGATGCAACACCTTGTTCACACATTAGATGCAACACAGCGTTCACTCATTAGCAGTAACACAGAGTTCACACATTGGACACAACACAGCGTTCACACATTAGATGCAACACAGTGTTCACACATTAGCTGCAACACAGTGTTCACACATTAGATGCAGCACAGCGTTCACACATTAGATGCAACACAGTGTTCACACATTAGCTGCAACAAAGTGCTCACACATTGGATGCAACACAGCGTTCACACATTAGATGCAACACAGTGTTCACACATGAGCTGCAACACAGTGTTCACACATTAGATGCAACACAGCGTTCACACATTAGATGCAACACAGCGTTCACACATTAGATGCAACACAGTGTTCACACCTTGGATGCAACACAGTGATCAAACATTAGATGCAACACAGCGCTCACACATTAGATGCAACACAGTGTTCACACATTGGACATAACACAGCGTTCACACATTAGATACAACACAGCGTTCACACATTAGATGCAACACATTGTTCACACATTAGCTGCAACACAGTGTTCACACATTAGATGCAACACAGCGTTCACACATTGGATGCAACACAGCGTTCACACATTAGACGCAACACAGTGTTCACACATTAGCTGCAACACAGCGTTCACACATTAGTTGCAACACAGTGTTCACATATTAGATGCAACACAGTGTTCACACATTAGCTGCAACACAGTGTTCACACATTAGATGCAACACAGCGTTCACACATTAGCTGCAACACAGTGTTCACACATTAGATGCAACACAGCGTTCACACATTGGATGCAACACAGCGTTCACACATTAGCTGCAACACAGTGTTCACACATTGGATGCAACACAGCGTTCACACATTGGATGCAACACAGCGTTCACACATTAGATGCAACACAGTGTTCACACATTAGCTGCAACACAGCGTTCACACATTAGATGCAACACAGTGTTCACACATTAGATGCAACACAGTGTTCACACATTAGCTGCAACACAGCGTTCACACATTAGATACAACACAGTTTTCACGCATTAGATACAACAGCGTTCACACATTGGATGCAACACAGCGTTCACACATTAGATGCAACACAGTGTTCACACATTAGCTGCAACACAGCGTTCACACATTGGACACAACACAGTGTTCAGACATTAGATACAGCACAGCATTCACACATTAGATGCAACACAGTGTTCACACTTTCGCTGCAACACAGTGTTCACACATTAGATGCAACACAGTGATCACACATTAGATACAACACATTGTTCACACATTAGGTGCAACACAGTGTGCACACATTAGATACAGCACAGAGTTCAGACATTAGATGCAACACAGTGTTCACACTTTAGCTGCAACACAGGGTTCACACATTAGATGGAACACAGTGATCACACATTAGATACAACACATTGTTCACACATTTGATACGACACAGTATTCACACATTAGATGCAACACAGTGTTCACACATTCGATGCAACACAGTGTTCACACATTAGATGCAACACCGTGTTCACACATTAGATGCAACACAGTGTTCACACATTAGATGCAACACCGTGTTCACACATTAGATGCAACACAGCGTTCACACATTAGATGCAACACAGTGTTCACACATTAGATGCAACACCGTGTTCACACATTAGATGCAACACAGCGTTCACTCATTAGATGCAACACACTGTTCACACATTAGCTGCAACACAGTGTTCACACATTAGATGCAACACAGCGTTCACACATTAGATGCAACACATTGTTCACACCTTGGATGCAACACAGTGATCAAACATTAGATGCAACACAGCGTTCACACATTAGATGCAACACAGTGTTCACACATTAGCTGCAACAAAGTGTTCACACATTGGACATAACACAGCGTTCACACATTAGATACAACAGAGCGTTCACACATTAGATGCAACACAGTGTTCACACATTAGCTGCAACACAGTGTTCCCACATTAGATGCAACACAGTGTTCACACATTAGCTGCAACACAGTGTTCACACATTAGATGCAACACAGCGTTCACACATTAGATGCAACACAGTGTTCACACATTAGATGCAACACAGCGTTCACACATTAGATGCAACACAGCGTTCACTCATTAGCTGTAACACAGAGTTCACACATTGAACACAACACAGTGTTCACACATTAGATGCAACACCGTGTTCACACATTAGATGCAACACAGCGTTCACACATTAGATGCAACACAGTGTTCACACATTAGATGCAACACCGTGTTCACACATTAGATGCAACACAGCGTTCACTCATTAGATGCAACACAGTGTTCACACATTAGCTGCAACACAGTGTTCACACATTAGATGCAACACAGCGTTCACACATTAGATGCAACACATTGTTCACACCTTGGATGCAACACAGTGATCAAACATTAGATGCAACACAGCGTTCACACATTAGATGCAACACAGTGTTCACACATTAGCTGCAACAAAGTGTTCACACATTGGACATAACACAGCGTTCACACATTAGATACAACAGAGCGTTCACACATTAGATGCAACACAGTGTTCACACATTAGCTGCAACACAGTATTCCCACATTAGATGCAACACAGTGTTCACACATTAGCTGCAACACAGTGTTCACACATTAGATGCAACACAGCGTTCACACATTAGATGCAACACAGCGTTCACACATTAGATGCAACACAGCGTTCACTCATTAGCTGTAACACAGAGTTCACACATTGAACACAACACAGCGTTCACACATTCGATACAACACAGCGTTCACACATTCGATGCAACACAGCGTTCACACATTAGATGCAACACCGTGTTCACACATTAGATGCAACACCGTGTTCACACATTAGATGCAACACAGCGTTCACTCATTAGCTGCAACGCAGTGTTCACACATTGGGCAGAACACAGCGTTCACACATTGGATGCAACACAGTGTTCACACATTAGATGCAACACCGTGTTCACACATTAGATGCAACACAGTGTTCACACATTAGATGCACACTGTGTTCACACATTAGATGCAACAAAGCGTTCACACATTGGATGCAACACCGTGTTCACACATTAGATGCAACACAGCGTTCACACATTAGGTGCAACACAGTGTTCACACATTAGCTGCAACACAGTGTTCACACATTAGATGCAACACAGCGTTCACACATTAGATGCAACACAGTGTTCACACATTAGCTGCAACAAAGTGCTCACACATTGGATGCAACACAGCGTTCACACATTAGATGCAACACAGTGATCACACATGAGCTGCAACACAGTGTTCACACATTAGATGCAACACAGCGTTCACACATTAGGTGCAACACAGCGTTCACACATTAGATGCAACACAGTGTTCACACCTTGGATGCAACACAGTGATCAAACATTAGATGCAACACATCGTTCACACATTAGATGCAACACAGTGTTCACACATTGGACATAACACAGCGTTCACACATTCGATACAACACTGCGTTCACACATTAGATGCAACACATTGTTCACACATTAGCTGCAACACAGTGTTCACACATTAGATGCAAAACAGCGTTCACACATTGGATGCAACACAGCGTTCACACACTAGACGCAACACAGTGTTCACACATTAGCTGCAACACAGCGTTCACACATTAGTTGCAACACAGTGTTCACACATTAGATGCAACACAGTGTTCACACATTAGCTGCAACACAGTGTTCACACATTAGATGCAACACAGCGTTCACACATTAGCTGCAACACAGTGTTCACACATTAGATGCAACACAGCGTTCACACATTGGATGCAACACAGCGTTCACACATTAGCTGCAACACGGTGTTCACACATTGGATGCAACACAGCGTTCACACATTGGATGCAACACAGCGTTCACACATTAGATGCAACACAGTGTTCACACATTAGCTGCAACACAGCGTTCACACATTAGATGCAACACAGTGTTCACACATTAGATGCAACACAGTGTTCACACATTAGCTGCAACACAGCGTTCACACATTAGATACAACACAATTTTCACGCATTAGATACAACAGCGTTCACACATTGGATGCAACACAGCGTTCACACATTAGATGCAACACAGTGTTCACACATTAGCTGCAACACAGCGTTCACACATTGGACACAACACAGTGTTCACACATTAGATGCAACACCGTGTTCACACATTAGATGCAACACAGCGTTCACACATTAGATGCAACACCTTGTTCACACATTAGATGCAACACAGTGTTCACACATTAGATGCAACACAGTGTTCACACATTAGCTGCAACACAGCGTTCACACATTAGATACAACACAATTTTCACGCATTAGATACAACAGCGTTCACACATTGGATGCAACACAGCGTTCACACATTGGATGCAACACAGCGTTCACACATTAGCTGCATCACAGCGTTCACACATTAGATGCAAAACAGTGTTCACACATTAGATGCAACACCGTGTTCACACATTAGATGCAACACAGCGTTCACACATTAGATGCAACACCTTGTTCACACATTAGATGCAACACAGCGTTCACACATTAGATGCAACACAGTGTTCACACATTAGATGCAACACCTTGTTCACACATTAGATGCAACACAGCGTTCACTCATTAGCTGTAACACAGAGTTCACACATTGGACACAACACAGCGTTCACACATTAGATGCAACACAGTGTTCACACATTAGCTGCAACACAGTGTTCACACATTAGATGCAACACAGCGTTCACACATTAGATGCAACACAGTGTTCACACATTAGCTGCAACAAAGTGCTCACACATTGGATGCAACACAGCGTTCACACATTAGATGCAACACAGTGTTCACACATGAGCTGCAACACATTGTTCACACATTAGATGCAACACAGCGTTCACACATTAGATGCAACACAGCGTTCACACATTAGATGCAACACAGTGTTCACACCTTGGATGCAACACAGTGATCAAACATTAGATGCAACACAGCGTTCACACATTAGATGCAACACAGTGTTCACACATTGGACATAACACAGCGTTCACACATTCGATACAACACTGCGTTCACACATTAGATGCAACACATTGTTCACACATTAGCTGCAACACAGTGTTCACACATTAGATGCAACACAGCGTTCACACATTGGATGCAACACAGCGTTCACACATTAGACGCAACACAGTGTTCACACATTAGCTGCAACACAGCGTTCACACATTAGTTGCAACACAGTGTTCACACATTAGATGCAACACCGTGTTCACACAATAGCTGCAACACAGTGTTCACACATTAGATGCAACACAGCGTTCACACATTAGCTGCAACACAGTGTTCACACATTAGATGCAACACAGCGTTCACACATTGGATGCAACACAGCGTACACACATTAGCTGCAACACAGTGTTCACACATTGGATGCAACACAGCGTTCACACATTGGATGCAACACAGCGTTCACACATTAGATGCAACACAGTGTTCACACATTAGCTGCAACACAGCGTTCACACATTAGATGCAACACAGTGTTCACACATTAGATGCAACACAGTGTTCACACATTAGCTGCAACACAGCGTTCACACATTAGATACAACACAGTTTTCACGCATTAGATACAACAGCGTTCACACATTGGATGCAACACAGCGTTCACACATTAGATGCAACACAGTGTTCACACATTAGCTGCAACACAGCGTTCACACATTGGACACAACACAGTGTTCACACATTAGATACAGCACAGCATTCACACATTAGATGCAACACAGTGTTCACACTTTCGCTGCAACACAGTGTTCACACATTAGCTGCAACACAGAGTTCACACATTGGACACAACACAGTGATCACACATTAGATACAACACATTGTTCACACATTAGGTGCAACACAGTGTGCACACATTAGATACAGCACAGAGTTCAGACATTAGATGCAACACAGTGTTCACACTTTAGCTGCAACACAGTGTTCACACATTAGATGGAACACAGTGATCACACATTAGATACAACACATTGTTCACACATTTGATACGACACAGTATTCACACATTAGATGCAACACAGTGTTCACACATTAGATGCAACACAGTGTTCACACATTAGATGCAACAACGTGTTCACACATTAGATGCAACACAGTGTTCACACATTAGATGCAACACCGTGTTCACACATTAGATGCAACACAGCGTTCACACATTAGATGCAACACAGTGTTCACACATTAGATGCAACACCGTGTTCACACATTAGATGCAACACAGCGTTCACTCATTAGATGCAACACACTGTTCACACATTAGCTGCAACACAGTGTTCACACATTAGATGCAACACAGCGTTCACACATTAGATGCAACACATTGTTCACACCTTGGATGCAACACAGTGATCAAACATTAGATGCAACACAGCGTTCACACATTAGATGCAACACAGTGTTCACACATTAGCTGCAACAAAGTGTTCACACATTGGACATAACACAGCGTTCACACATTAGATACAACAGAGCGTTCACACATGAGATGCAACACAGTGTTCACACATTAGCTGCAACACAGTGTTCCCACATTAGATGCAACACAGTGTTCACACATTAGCTGCAACACAGCGTTCACACATTAGATGCAACACAGCGTTCACACATTAGATGCAACACAGTGTTCACACATTAGATGCAACACCTTGTTCACACATTAGATGCGACACAGCGTTCACTCATTAGCTATAACACAGAGTTCACACATTGAACACAACACAGCGTTCACACATTCGATACAACACAGCGTTCACACATTAGATGCAACACAGCGTTCACACATTAGATGCAACACCGTGTTCACACATTAGATGCAACACCGTGTTCACACATTAGATGCAACACAGCGTTCACTCATTAGCTGCAACGCAGTGTTCACACATTGGGCAGAACACAGCGTTCACACATTGGATGCAACACAGTGTTCACATATTAGATGCAACACCGTGTTCACACATTAGATGCAACACAGTGTTCACACATTAGATGCACACCGTGTTCACACATTAGATGCAACACAGCGTTCACACGTTAGATGCAACACCGTGTTCACACATTAGATGCAACACAGCGTTCACTCATTAGCTGTAACACAGAGTTCACACATTGGACACAACACAGCGTTCACACATTAGATGCAACACAGTGTTCACACATTAGCTGCAACACAGTGTTCACACATTAGATGCAACACAGCGTTCACACATTAGATGCAACACAGTGTTCACACATTAGCTGCAACAAAGTGCTCACACATTGGATGCAACACAGCGTTCACACATTAGATGCAACACAGTGTTCACACATGAGCTGCAACACAGTGTTCACACATTAGATGCAACACAGCGTTCACACATTAGGTGCAACACAGCGTTCACACATTAGATGCAACACAGTGTTCACACCTTGGATGCAACACAGTGATCAAACATTAGAAGCAACACAGCGTTCACACATTAGATGCAACACAGTGTTCACACATTGGACATAACACAGCGTTCACACATTCGATACAACACTGCGTTCACGCATTAGATGCAACACATTGTTCACACATTAGCTGCAACACAGTGTTCACACATTAGATGCAACACAGCGTTCACACATTAGGTGCAACACAGTGTGCACACATTAGATACAGCACAGAGTTCAGACATTAGATGCAACACAGTGTTCACACTTTAGCTGCAACACAGGGTTCACACATTAGATGGAACACAGTGATCACACATTAGATACAACACAGTGTTCACACATTTGATACGACACAGTATTCACACATTAGATGCAACACAGTGTTCACACATTAGATGCAACAAAGTGTTCACACATTAGATGCAACACCGTGTTCACACATTAGATGCAACACAGTGTTCACACATTAGATGCAACACCGTGTTCACACATTAGATGCAACACAGCGTTCACACATTAGATGCAACACAGTGTTCACACATTAGATGCAACACCGTGTTCACACATTAGATGCAACACAGCGTTCACTCATTAGATGCAACACAGTGATCACACATTAGCTGCAACACAGTGTTCACACATTAGATGCAACACAGCGTTCACACATTAGATGCAACACATTGTTCACACCTTGGATGCAACACAGTGATCAAACATTAGATGCAACACAGCGTTCACACATTAGATGCAACACAGTGTTCACACATTAGCTGCAACAAAGTGTTCACACATTGGACATAACACAGCGTTCACACATTAGATACAACAGAGCGTTCACACATTAGATGCAACACAGTGTTCACACATTAGCTGCAACACAGTGTTCCCACATTAGATGCAACACAGTGTTCACACATTAGCTGCAACACAGTGTTCACACATTAGATGCAACACAGCGTTCACACATTAGATGCAACACAGTGTTCACACATTAGATGCAACACAGCGTTCACACATTAGATGCAACACAGCGTTCACTCATTAGCTGTAACACAGAGTTCACACATTGAACACAACACAGTGTTCACATATTAGATGCAACACCGTGTTCACACATTAGATGCAACACAGCGTTCACACATTAGATGCAACACAGTGTTCACACATTAGATGCAACACCGTGTTCACACATTAGATGCAACACAGCGTTCACTCATTAGATGCAACACACTGTTCACACATTAGCTGCAACACAGTGTTCACACATTAGATGCAACACAGCGTTCACACATTAGATGCAACACATTGTTCACACCTTGGATGCAACACAGTGATCAAACATTAGATGCAACACAGCGTTCACACATTAGATGCAACACAGTGTTCACACATTAGCTGCAACAAAGTGTTCACACATTGGACATAACACAGCGTTCACACATTAGATACAACAGAGCGTTCACACATTAGATGCAACACAGTGTTCACACATTAGCTGCAACACAGTATTCCCACATTAGATGCAACACAGTGTTCACACATTAGCTGCAACACAGTGTTCACACATTAGATGCAACACAGCGTTCACACATTAGATGCAACACAGCGTTCACACATTAGATGCAACACAGCGTTCACTCATTAGCTGTAACACAGAGTTCACACATTGAACACAACACAGCGTTCACACATTCGATACAACACAGCGTTCACACATTAGATGCAACACAGCGTTCACACATTAGATGCAACACCGTGTTCACACATTAGATGCAACACCGTGTTCACACATTAGATGCAACACAGCGTTCACTCATTAGCTGCAACGCAGTGTTCACACATTGGGCAGAACACAGCGTTCACACATTGGATGCAACACAGTGTTCACACATTAGATGCAACACCGTGTTCACACATTAGATGCAACACAGTGTTCACACATTAGATGCACACCGTGTTCACACATTAGATGCAACAAAGCGTTCACACATTGGATGCAACACCGTGTTCACACATTAGATGCAACACAGCGTTCACACATTAGGTGCAACACAGTGTTCACACATTAGCTGCAACACAGTGTTCACACATTAGATGCAACACAGCGTTCACACATTAGATGCAACACAGTGTTCACACATTAGCTGCAACAAAGTGCTCACACATTGGATGCAACACAGCGTTCACACATTAGATGCAACACAGTGATCACACATGAGCTGCAACACAGTGTTCACACATTAGATGCAACACAGCGTTCACACATTAGGTGCAACACAGCGTTCACACATTAGATGCAACACAGTGTTCACACCTTGGATGCAACACAGTGATCAAACATTAGATGCAACACATCGTTCACACATTAGATGCAACACAGTGTTCACACATTGGACATAACACAGCGTTCACACATTCGATACAACACTGCGTTCACACATTAGATGCAACACATTGTTCACACATTAGCTGCAACACAGTGTTCACACATTAGATGCAAAACAGCGTTCACACATTGGATGCAACACAGCGTTCACACACTAGACGCAACACAGTGTTCACACATTAGCTGCAACACAGCGTTCACACATTAGTTGCAACACAGTGTTCACACATTAGATGCAACACAGTGTTCACACATTAGCTGCAACACAGTGTTCACACATTAGATGCAACACAGCGTTCACACATTAGCTGCAACACAGTGTTCACACATTAGATGCAACACAGCGTTCACACATTGGATGCAACACAGCGTTCACACATTAGCTGCAACACAGTGTTCACACATTGGATGCAACACAGCGTTCACACATTGGATGCAACACAGCGTTCACACATTAGATGCAACACAGTGTTCACACATTAGCTGCAACACAGCGTTCACACATTAGATGCAACACAGTGTTCACACATTAGATGCAACACAGTGTTCACACATTAGCTGCAACACAGCGTTCACACATTAGATACAACACAATTTTCACGCATTAGATACAACAGCGTTCACACATTGGATGCAACACAGCCTTCACACATTAGATGCAACACAGTGTTCACACATTAGCTGCAACACAGCGTTCACACATTGGACACAACACAGTGTTCACACATTAGATGCAACACCGTGTTCACACTTTAGATGCAACACAGCGTTCACACATTAGATGCAACACCTTGTTCACACATTAGATGCAACACAGTGTTCACACATTAGATGCAACACAGTGTTCACACATTAGCTGCAACACAGCGTTCACACATTAGATACAACACAATTTTCACGCATTAGATACAACAGCGTTCACACATTGGATGCAACACAGCGTTCACACATTGGATGCAACACAGCGTTCACACATTAGCTGCATCACAGCGTTCACACATTAGATGCAAAACAGTGTTCACACATTAGATGCAACACCGTGTTCACACATTAGATGCAACATAGCGTTCACACATTAGATGCAACACCTTGTTCACACATTAGATGCAACACAGCGTTCACACATTAGATGCAACACAGTGTTCACACATTAGATGCAACACCTTGTTCACACATTAGATGCAACACAGCGTTCACTCATTAGCTGTAACACAGAGTTCACTCATTGGACACAACACAGCGTTCACACATTAGATGCAACACAGTGTTCACACATTAGCTGCAACACAGTGTTCACACATTAGATGCAACACAGCGTTCACACATTAGATGCAACACAGTGTTCACACATTAGCTGCAACAAAGTGCTCACACATTGGATGCAACACAGCGTTCACACATTAGATGCAACACAGTGTTCACACATGAGCTGCAACACAGTGTTCACACAATAGATGCAACACAGCGTTCACACATTAGATGCAACACAGCGTTCACACATTAGATGCAACACAGTGTTCACACCTTGGATGCAACACAGTGATCAAACATTGGATGCAACACAGCGTTCACACATTAGATGCAACACAGTGTTCACACATTGGACATAACACAGCGTTCACACATTCGATACAACACTGCGTTCACACATTAGATGCAACACATTGTTCACACATTAGCTGCAACACAGTGTTCACACATTAGATGCAACACAGCGTTCACACATTGGATGCAACACAGCGTTCACACATTAGACGCAACACAGTGTTCACACATTAGCTGCAACACAGCGTTCACACATTAGTTGCAACACAGTGTTCACACATTAGATGCAACACCGTGTTCACACAATAGCTGCAACACAGTGTTCACACATTAGATGCAACACAGCGTTCACACATTAGCTGCAACACAGTGTTCACACATTAGATGCAACACAGCGTTCACACATTGGATGCAACACAGCGTACACACGTTAGCTGCAACACAGTGTTCACACATTGGATGCAACACAGCGTTCACACATTGGATGCAACACAGCGTTCACACATTAGATGCAACACAGTGTTCACACATTAGCTGCAACACAGCGTTCACACATTAGATGCAACACAGTGTTCACACATTAGATGCAACACAGTGTTCACACATTAGCTGCAACACAGCGTTCACACATTAGATACAACACAGTTTTCACGCATTAGATACAACAGCGTTCACACATTGGATGCAACACAGCGTTCACACATTAGATGCAACACAGTGTTCACACATTAGCTGCAACACAGCGTTCACACATTGGACACAACACAGTGTTCACACATTAGATACAGCACAGCATTCACACATTAGATGCAACACAGTGTTCACACTTTCGCTGCAACACAGTGTTCACACATTAGCTGCAACACAGCGTTCACACATTGGACACAACACAGTGATCACACATTAGATACAACACATTGTTCACACATTAGGTGCAACACAGTGTGCACACATTAGATACAGCACAGAGTTCAGACATTAGATGCAACACAGTGTTCACACTTTAGCTGCAACACAGTGTTCACACATTAGATGGAACACAGTGATCACACATTAGATACAACACATTGTTCACACATTTGATACGACACAGTATTCACACATTAGATGCAACACAGTGTTCACACATTAGATGCAACACAGTGTTCACACATTAGATGCAACACCGTGTTCACACATTAGATGCAACACAGTGTTCACACATTAGATGCAACACCGTGTTCACACATTAGATGCAACACAGCGTTCACACATTAGATGCAACACAGTGTTCACACATTAGATGCAACACCGTGTTCACACATTAGATGCAACACAGCGTTCACTCATTAGATGCAACACACTGTTCACACATTAGCTGCAACACAGTGTTCACACATTAGATGCAACACAGCGTTCACACATTAGATGCAACACATTGTTCACACCTTGGATGCAACACAGTGATCAAACATTAGATGCAACACAGCGTTCACACATTAGATGCAACACAGTGTTCACACATTAGCTGCAACAAAGTGTTCACACATTGGACATAACACAGCGTTCACACATTAGATACAACAGAGCGTTCACACATTAGATGCAACACAGTGTTCACACATTAGCTGCAACACAGTGTTCCCACATTAGATGCAACACAGTGTTCACACATTAGCTGCAACACAGTGTTCACACATTAGATGCAACACAGCGTTCACACATTAGATGCAACACAGTGTTCACACATTAGATGCAACACCTTGTTCACACATTAGATGCGACACAGCGTTCACTCATTAGCTATAACACAGAGTTCACACATTGAACACAACACAGCGTTCACACATTCGATACAACACAGCGTTCACACATTAGATGCAACACAGCGTTCACACATTAGATGCAACACCGTGTTCACACATTAGATGCAACACCGTGTTCACACATTAGATGCAACACAGCGTTCACTCATTAGCTGCAACGCAGTGTTCACACATTGGGCAGAACACAGCGTTCACACATTGGATGCAACACAGTGTTCACATATTAGATGCAACACCGTGTTCACACATTAGATGCAACACAGTGTTCACACATTAGATGCACACCGTGTTCACACATTAGATGCAACACAGCGTTCACACATTAGATGCAACACCGTGTTCACACATTAGATGCAACACAGCGTTCACTCATTAGCTGTAACACAGAGTTCACACATTGGACACAACACAGCGTTCACACATTAGATGCAACACAGTGTTCACACATTAGCTGCAACACAGTGTTCACACATTAGATGCAACACAGCGTTCACACATTAGATGCAACACAGTGTTCACACATTAGCTGCAACAAAGTGCTCACACATTGGATGCAACACAGCGTTCACACATTAGATGCAACACAGTGTTCACACATGAGCTGCAACACAGTGTTCACACATTAGATGCAACACAGCGTTCACACATTAGGTGCAACACAGCGTTCACACATTAGATGCAACACAGTGTTCACACCTTGGATGCAACACAGTGATCAAACATTAGAAGCAACACAGCGTTCACACATTAGATGCAACACAGTGTTCACACATTGGACATAACACAGCGTTCACACATTCGATACAACACTGCGTTCACGCATTAGATGCAACACATTGTTCACACATTAGCTGCAACACAGTGTTCACACATTAGATGCAACACAGCGTTCACACATTGGATGCAACACAGCGTTCACACATTAGACGCAACACAGTGTTCACACATTAGCTGCAACACAGCGTTCACACATTAGTTGCAACACAGTGTTCACACATTAGATGCAACACAGTGTTCACACATTAGCTGCAACACAGTGTTCACACATTAGATGCAACACAGCGTTCACACATTAGCTGCAACACAGTGTTCACACATTAGATGCAACACAGCGTTCACACATTGGATGCAATACAGCGTTCACACATTAGCTGCAACACAGTGTTCACACATTGGATGCAACACAGCGTTCACACATTGGATGCAACACAGCGTTCACACATTAGATGCAACACAGTGTTCACACATTAGCTGCAACACAGCGTTCACACATTAGATGCAACACAGTGTTCACACATTAGATGCAACACAGTGTTCGCACATTAGCTGCAACACAGCGTTCACACATTAGATACAACACAATTTTCACGCATTAGATACAACAGCGTTCACACATTGGATGCAACACAGCGTTCACACATTAGATGCAACACAGTGTTCACACATTAGCTGCAACACAGCGTTCACACATTGGACACAACACAGTGTTCACACATTAGATACAGCACAGCATTCACACATTAGATGCAACACAGTGTTCACACTTTCGCTGCAACACAGTGTTCACACATTAGCTGCAACACAGCGTTCACACATTGGACACAACACAGTGTTCACACATTAGATACAGCACAGCATTCACACATTAGATGCAACACAGTGTTCACACTTTCGCTGCAACACAGTGATCACACATTAGATACAACACATTGTTCACACATTAGGTGCAACACAGTGTGCACACATTAGATACAGCACAGAGTTCAGAAATTAGATGCAACACAGTGTTCACACTTTAGCTGCAACACAGTGTTCACACATTAGATGGAACACAGTGATCACACATTAGATACAACACATTGTTCACACATTTGATACGACACAGTATTCACACATTAGATGCAACACAGTGTTCACACATTAGATGCAACACAGTGTTCACACATTAGATGCAACACCGTGTTCACACATTAGATGCAACACAGTGTTCACACATTAGATGCAACACCGTGTTCACACATTAGATGCAACACAGCGTTTACACATTTGATGCAACACAGTGTTCACACATTAGATGCAACACCGTGTTCACACATTAGATGCAACACAGCGTTCACTCATTAGATGCAACACACTGTTCACACATTAGCTGCAACACAGTGTTCACACATTAGATGCAACACAGCGTTCACACATTAGATGCAACACATTGTTCACACCTTGGATGCAACACAGTGATCAAACATTAGATGCAACACAGCGTTCACACATTAGATGCAACACAGTGTTCACACATTAGCTGCAACAAAGTGTTCACACATTGGACATAACACAGCGTTCACACATTAGATACAACACAGCGTTCACACATTAGATGCAACACAGTGTTCACACATTAGCTGCAACAAAGTGTTCACACATTGGACATAACAGAGCGTTCACACATTAGATGCAACACAGTGTTCACACATTAGCTGCAACACAGTGTTCCCACATTAGATGCAACACAGTGTTCACACATTAGCTGCAACACAGTGTTCACACATTAGATGCAACACAGCGTTCACACATTAGATGCAACACAGTGTTCACACATAAGATGCAACACAGCGTTCACACATTAGATGCAACACAGTGTTCACACATTAGCTGCAACAAAGTGTTCACACATTGGACATAACAGAGCGTTCACACATTAGATGCAACACAGTGTTCACACATTAGCTGCAACACAGTGTTCCCACATTAGATGCAACACAGTGTTCACACATTAGCTGCAACACAGTGTTCACACATTAGATGCAACACAGCGTTCACACATTAGATGCAACACAGTGTTCACACATTAGATGCAACACCTTGTTCACACATTAGATGCAACACAGCGTTCACTCATTAGCTGCAACACAGTGTTCACACATTAGATGCAACACAGCGTTCACACATTAGATGCAACACAGTGTTCACACATTAGCTGCAACACAGTGTTCACACATTAGATGCAACACAGCGTTCACACATTAGATGCAACACAGTGTTCACACATTAGCTGCAACAAAGTGTTCACACATTAGATGCAACACAGTGTTCACACATTAGCTGCAACACAGTGTTCCCACATTAGATGCAACACAGTGTTCACACATTAGCTGCAACACAGTGTTCCCACATTAGATGCAACACAGTGTTCACACATTAGCTGCAACACAGTGTTCACACATTAGATGCAACACAGCGTTCACACATTAGATGCAACACAGTGTTCACACATTAGATGCAACACCTTGTTCACACATTAGATGCAACACAGCGTTCACTCATTAGCTGTAACACAGAGTTCACACATTGGACACAACACAGCGTTCACACATTAGATGCAACACAGTGTTCACACATTAGCTGCAACACAGTGTTCACACATTAGATGCAACACAGCGTTCACACATTAGATGCAACACAGTGTTCACACATTAGATGCAACAAAGTGCTCACACATTGGATGCAACACAGCGTTCACACATTAGATGCAACACAGTGTTCACACATGAGCTGCAACACAGTGTTCACACATTAGATGCAACACAGCGTTCACACATTAGATGCAACACAGCGTTCACACATTAGATGCAACACAGTGTTCACACCTTGGATGCAACACAGTGATCAAACATTAGATGCAACACAGCGTTCACACATTAGATGCAACACAGTGTTCACACATTGGACATAACACAGCGTTCACACATTAGATACAACACAGCGTTCACACATTAGATGCAACACATTGTTCACACATTAGCTGCAACACAGTGTTCACACATTAGATGCAACACAGCGTTCACACATTGGATGCAACACAGCGTTCACACATTAGACGCAACACAGTGTTCACACATTAGCTGCAACACAGCGTTCACACATTAGTTGCAACACAGTGTTCACACATTAGATGCAACACAGTGTTCACACATTAGCTGCAACACAGAGTTCACACATTAGATGCAACACAGCGTTCACACATTAGCCGCAACACAGTGTTCACACATTAGATGCAACACAGCGTTCACACATTGGATGCAACACAGCGTTCACACATTAGCTGCAACACAGTGTTCACACATTGGATGCAACACAGCGTTCACACATTGGATGCAACACAGCGTTCACACATTAGATGCAACACAGTGTTCACACATTAGCTGCAACACAGCGTTCACACATTAGATGCAACACAGTGTTCACACATTAGATGCAACACAGTGTTCACACATTAGATGCAACACAGCGTTCACACATTAGATACAACACAGTTTTTACGCATTAGATACAACAGCGTTCACACATTGGATGCAACACAGCGTTCACACATTAGATGCAACACAGTGTTCACACATTAGCTGCAACACAGCGTTCACACATTGGACACAACACAGTGTTCACACATTAGATACAGCACAGCATTCACACATTAGATGCAACACAGTGTTCACACTTTCGCTGCAACACAGTGTTCACACATTAGATGCAACACAGTGATCACACATTAGATACAACACATTGTTCACACATTAGGTGCAACACAGTGTGCACACATTAGATACAGCACAGAGTTCAGACATTAGATGCAACACAGTGTTCACACTTTAGCTGCAACACAGTGTTCACACATTAGATGGAACACAGTGATCACACATTAGATACAACACATTGTTCACACATTTGATACGACACAGTATTCACACATTAGATGCAACACAGTGTTCACACATTAGATGCAACACAGTGTTCACAGATTAGATGCAACACCGTGTTCACACATTAGATGCAACACAGTGTTCACACATTAGATGCAACACCGTGTTCACACATTAGATGCAACACAGCGTTCACACATTAGATGCAACACAGTGTTCACACATTAGATGCAACACCGTGTTCACACATTAGATGCAACACAGCGTTCACTCATTAGATGCAACACACTGTTCACACATTAGATGCAACACAGTGTTCACACATTAGATGCAACAAAGCGTTCACACATTAGATGCAACACATTGTTCACACCTTGGATGCAACACAGTGATCAAACATTAGATGCAACACAGCGTTCACACATTAGATGCAACACAGTGTTCACACATTAGCTGCAACAAAGTGTTCACACATTGGACATAACACAGCATTCACACATTAGATACAACAGAGCGTTCACACATTAGATGCAACACAGTGTTCACACATTAGCTGCAACACAGTGTTCCCACATTAGATGCAACACAGTGTTCACACATTAGCTGCAACACAGTGTTCACACATTAGATGCAACACAGCGTTCACACATTAGATGCAACACAGTGTTCACACATTAGATGCAACACAGCGTTCACACATTAGATGCAACACAGCGTTCACTCATTAGCTGTAACACAGAGTTCACACATTGAACACAACACAGCGTTCACACATTCGATACAACACAGCGTTCACACATTAGATGCAACACAGCGTTCACACATTAGATGCAACACCGTGTTCACACATTAGATGCAACACCGTGTTCACACATTAGATGCAACACAGCGTTCACTCATTAGCTGCAACGCAGTGTTCACACATTGGGCAGAACACAGCGTTCACACATTGGATGCAACACAGTGTTCACACATTAGATGCAACACCGTGTTCACACATTAGATGCAACACAGTGTTCACACATTAGATGCAACACCGTGTTCACACATTAGATGCAACACAGCGTTCACTCATTAGCTGCAACACAGTGTTCACACATTAGATGCAACAAAGCGTTCACACATTAGATGCAACACAGTATTCACACATTAGCTGCAACACAGTGTTCCCACATTAGATGCAACACAGTGTTCACACATTAGCTGCAACACAGTGTTCACACATTAGATGCAACACAGCGTTCACACATTAGACGCAACACAGTGTTCACACATTAGATGCAACACCTTGTTCACACATTAGATGCAACACAGCGTTCACTCATTAGCTGCAACACAGTGTTCACACATTAGATGCAACACAGCGTTCACACATTAGATGCAACACAGTGTTCACACATTAGCTGCAACACAGTGTTCACACATTAGATGCAACACAGCGTTCACACATTAGATGCAACACAGTGTTCACACATTAGCTGCAACAAAGTGTTCACACATTAGATGCAACACAGTGTTCACACATTAGCTGCAACACAGTGTTCCCACATTAGATGCAACACAGTGTTCACACATTAGCTGCAACACAGTGTTCCCACATTAGATGCAACACAGTGTTCACACATTAGCTGCAACACAGTATTCACACATTAGATGCAACACAGCGTTCACACATTAGATGCAACACAGTGTTCACACATTAGATGCAACACAGCGTTCACACATTAGATACAACACAGCGTTCACACATTAGATGCAACACAGTGTTCACACATTAGCTGCAACACAGCGTTCACACATTAGATGCAACACAGCGTTCAAACATTAGATGCAACACAGCGTTCACACATTAGATGCAACACAGTGTTCACACATTAGCTGCAACACAGTATTCACACATTAGATGCAACACAGCGTTCACACATTAGATGCAACACAGCGTTCACTCATTAGCTGTAACACAGAGTTCACACATTGGACACAACACAGCGTTCACACATTAGATGCAACACAGTGTTCACACATTAGCTGCAACACAGTGTTCACACATTAGATGCAACACAGCGTTCACACATTAGATGCAACACAGTGTTCACACATGAGCTGCAACACAGTGTTCACACATTAGATGCAACACAGCGTTCACACATTAGATGCAACACAGTGTTCACACATTAGCTGCAACAAAGTGCTCACACATTGGATGCAACACAGCGTTCACACATTAGATGCAACACAGTGTTCACACATGAGCTGCAACACAGTGTTCACACATTAGATGCAACACAGCGTTCACACATTAGATGCAACACAGCGTTCACACATTAGATGCAACACAGTGTTCACACCTTGGATGCAACACAGTGATCAAACATTAGATGCAACACAGCGTTCACACATTAGATGCAACACAGTGTTCACACATTGGACATAACACAGCGTTCACACATTAGATACAACACAGCGTTCAAACATTAGATGCAACACATTGTTCACACATTAGCTGCAACACAGTGTTCACACATTAGATGCAACACAGCGTTCACACATTGGATGCAACACAGCGTTCACACATTAGACGCAACACAGTGTTCACACATTAGCTGCAACACAGCGTTCACACATTAGTTGCAACACAGTGTTCACACATTAGATGCAACACAGTGTTCACACATTAGCTGCAACACAGTGTTCACACATTAGATGCAACACAGCGTTCACACATTAGCCGCAACACAGTGTTCACACATTAGATGCAACACAGCGTTCACACATTGGATGCAACACAGCGTTCACACATTAGCTGCAACACAGTGTTCACACATTGGATGCAACACAGCGTTCACACATTGGATGCAACACAGCGTTCACACATTAGATGCAACACAGTGTTCACACATTAGCTGCAACACAGCGTTCACACATTAGATGCAACACAGTGTTCACACATTAGATGCAACACAGTGTTCACACATTAGCTGCAACACAGCGTTCACACATTAGATACAACACAGTTTTCACGCATTAGATACAACAGCGTTCACACATTGGATGCAACACAGCGTTCACACATTAGATGCAACACAGTGTTCACACATTAGCTGCAACACAGCGTTCACACATTGGACACAACACAGTGTTCACACATTAGATACAGCACAGCATTCACACATTAGATGCAACACAGTGTTCACACTTTCGCTGCAACACAGTGTTCACACATTAGATGCAACACAGTGATCACACATTAGATACAACACATTGTTCACACATTAGGTGCAACACAGTGTGCACACATTAGATACAGCACAGAGTTCAGACATTAGATGCAACACAGTGTTCACACTTTAGCTGCAACACAGTGTTCACACATTAGATGGAACACAGTGATCACACATTAGATACAACACATTGTTTACACATTTGATGCGACACAGTATTCACACATTAGATGCAACACAGTGTTCACACATTAGATGCAACACAGTGTTCACAGATTAGATGCAACACCGTGTTCACACATTAGATGCAACACAGTGTTCACACATTAGATGCAACACCGTGTTCACACATTAGATGCAACACTGCGTTCACACATTAGATGCAACACAGTGTTCACACATTAGATGCAACACCGTGTTCACACATTAGATGCAACACAGCGTTCACTCATTAGATGCAACACACTGTTCACACATTAGATGCAACACAGTGTTCACACATTAGATGCAACACAGCGTTCACACATTAGATGCAACACATTGTTCACACCTTGGATGCAACACAGTGATCAAACATTAGATGCAACACAGCGTTCACACATTAGATGCAACACAGTGTTCACACATTAGCTGCAACAAAGTGTTCACACATTGGACATAACACAGCGTTCACACATTAGATACAACAGAGCGTTCACACATTAGATGCAACACAGTGTTCACACATTAGCTGCAACACAGTGTTCCCACATTAGATGCAACACAGTGTTCACACATTAGCTGCAACACAGTGTTCACACATTAGATGCAACACAGCGTTCACACATTAGATGCAACACAGTGTTCACACATTAGATGCAACACCTTGTTCACACATTAGATGCAACACAGCGTTCACTCATTAGCTGTAACACAGAGTTCACACATTGAACACAACACAGCGTTCACACATTCGATACAACACAGCGTTCACACATTAGATGCAACACAGCGTTCACACACTAGATGCAACACCGTGTTCACACATTAGATGCAACACCGTGTTCACACATTAGATGCAACACAGTGTTCACACATTAGATGCAACACCGTGTTCACACATTAGATGCAACACAGCGTTCACACATTAGATGCAACACCGTGTTCACACGTTAGATGCAACACAGCGTTCACACATTAGATGCAACACAGTGTTCACACATTAGATGCAACACCGCGTTCACACATTAGATGCAACACAGCGTTCACTCATTAGCTGTAACACAGTGTTCACACATTGGACACAACACAGCGTTCACACATTAGATACAACACAGCGTTCACACATTAGATGCAACACAGTGTTCACACATTAGCTGCAACACAGTGTTCACACATTAGATACAACACAGCGTTCACACATTAGATGCAACACAGTGTTCACACATTAGATGCAACACAGTGTTCACACATTAGCTGCAACACAGTGTTCACACATTAGATGCAACACAGCGTTCACACATTAGATGCAACACAGCGTTCACACATTAGATGCAACACAGCGTTCACACATTGGATGCAACACAGCGTTCACACATTCGATGCAACACAGCGTTCACACATTAGCTGCATCACAGCGTTCACACATTAGATGCAAAACAGTGTTCACACATTAGATGCAACATCGTGTTCACACATTAGATGCAACACAGCGTTCACACATTAGATGCAACACCTTGTTCACACGTTAGATGCAACACAGCGTTCACTCATTAGCTGTCACACAGAGTTCACACATTGGACACAACTCAGCGTTCACACATTAGATGCAACACAGTGTTCACACATTAGCTGCAACACAGTGTTCACACATTAGATGCAACACAGCGTTCACACATTAGATGCAACACAGTGTTCACACATTAGCTGCAACAAAGAGCTCACACATTGGATGCAACACAGCGTTCACACATTAGATGCAACACAGTGTTCACACATG
Organism: Heterodontus francisci; assembly: GCF_036365525.1. NCBI lineage: Eukaryota > Metazoa > Chordata > Chondrichthyes > Heterodontiformes > Heterodontidae > Heterodontus > Heterodontus francisci. Next base: position 11,498,596 of record NC_090381.1, on the reverse strand, counting down.
AGCTGCAACACAGTGTTCACACATTAGATGCAACACAGCGTTCACACATTAGATGCAACACAGCGTTCACACATTAGATGCAACACAGTGTTCACACCTTGGATGCAACACAGTGATCAAACATTAGATGCAACACAGCGTTCACACATTAGATGCAACACAGTGTTCACACATTGGACATAACACAGCGTTCACACATTAGATACAACACAGCGTTCACACATTTGATGCAACACATTGTTCACACATTAGCTGCAACACAGTGTTCACACATTAGATGCAACACAGCGTTCACACATTGGATGCAACACAGCGTTCACACATTAGCTGCAACACAGTGTTCACACATTGGATGCAACACAGCGTTCACACATTGGATGCAACACAGCGTTCACACATTAGATGCAACACAGTGTTCACACATTAGCTGCAACACAGCGTTCACACATTAGATGCAACACAGTGTTCACACATTAGATGCAACACTGTGTTCACACATTAGCTGCAACACAGCGTTCACACATTAGATACAACACAGTTTTCACACATTAGATACAACAGCGTTCACACATTGGATGCAACACAGCGTTCACACATTAGATGCAACACAGTGTTCACACATTAGCTGCAACACAGCGTTCACACATTGGACACAACACAGTGTTCACACATTAGATACAGCACAGCATTCACACATTAGATGCAACACAGTGTTCACACTTTCGCTGCAACACAGTGTTCACACATTAGATGGAACACAGTGATCACACATTAGATACAACACATTGTTCACACATTTGATACGACACAGTATTCACACATTAGATGCAACACAGTGTTCACACATTAGATGCAACACCGTGTTCACACATTAGATGCAACAAAGTGTTCACACATTAGATGCAACACCGTGTTCACACATTAGATGCAACACAGCGTTCACACATTAGATGCAACACCGTGTTCACACTTTAGATGCAACACAGCGTTCACACATTAGATGCAACACAGTGTTCACACATTAGATGCAACACCGTGTTCACACATTAGATGCAACACAGTGTGCACTCATTAGATGCAACACACTGTTCACACATTAGCTGCAACACAGTGTTCACACCTTGGATGCAACACAATGATCAAACATTAGATGCAACACAGCGTTCACACATTAGATGCAACACAGTGTTCACACATTAGCTGCAACAAAGTGTTCACACATTGGACATAACACAGCGTTCACACATTAGATACAACACAGCGTTCACACATTAGATGCAACACAGTGTTCACACATTAGATGCAACACAGTGTTCACACATTAGATGCAACACAGCGTTCACACATTAGCTGCAACAAAGTGTTCACACATTGGACATAACACAGCGTTCACACATTAGATACAACACAGCGTTCAGACATTAGATGCAACACAGTGTTCACACATTAGCTGCAACACAGTGTTCACACATTAGATGCAACACAGCGTTCACACATTGGATGCAACACAGCGTTCACACATTAGATGCAACACAGTGTTCACACATTAGCAGCAACACAGCGTTCGCACATTAGTTGCAACACAGTGTTCACACATTAGATGCAACACAGTGTTCACACATTAGCTGCAACACAGTGTTCACACATTAGATGCAACACAGCGTTCACACATTAGCTGCAACACAGTGTTCACACATTAGATGCAACACAGCGTTCACACATTGGATGCAACACAGCGTTCACACATTAGCTGCAACACAGTGTTCACACATTAGATGCAACACAGCGTTCACACATTGGATGCAACACAGCGTTCACACATTAGATGCAACACAGTGTTCACACATTAGCTGCAACACAGCGTTCACACATTAGATGCAACACAATGTTCACACATTAGATGCAACACAGTGTTCACACATTAGCTGCAACACAGCGTTCACACATTCGATACAACACAGTTTTCACACAATAGATACAACAGCGTTCACACATTGGATGCAACACAGCGTTCACACATTAGATGCAACACAGTGTTCACACATTAGCTGCAACACAGCGTTCACACATTAGATGCAACACAGCGTTCACACATTAGATGCAACACAGTGTTCACACATTAGCTTCAACAAAGAGCTCACACATTGGATGCAACACAGCGTTCACACATTAGATGCAACACAGTGTTCACACATGAGCTGCAACACAGTGTTCACACATTAGATGCAACACAGCGTTCACACATTAGATGCAACACAGCGTTCACACATTAGATGCAACACAGTGTTCACACCTTGGATGCAACACAGTGATCAAACATTAGATGCAACACAGCGTTCACACATTAGATGCAACACAGTGTTCACACATTGGACATAACACAGCGTTCACACATTAGATACAACACAGCGTTCACACATTAGATGCAACACATTGTTCACACATTAGCTGCAACACAGTGTTCACACATTAGATGCAACACAGCGTTCACACAATGGATGCAACACAGCGTTCACACATTAGCTGCAACACAGTGTTCACACATTGGATGCAACACAGCGTTCACACATTGGATGCAACACAGCGTTCACACATTAGATGCAACACAGTGTTCACACATTAGCTGCAACACAGCGTTCACACATTGGACACAACACAGTGTTCACACATTAGATACAGCACAGCATTCACACATTAGATGCAACACAGTGTTCACACTTTTGCTGCAACACAGTCTTCACACATTAGATGGAACACAGTGATCACACATTAGATACAACACATTGTTCACACATTAGATGCAACACAGCGTTCACACATTAGATGCAACACAGTGTTCACACATTAGATGCAACACCGTGTTCACACATTAGATGCAACACAGTGTTCACACATTAGATGCAACACTGTGTTCACACATTAGATGCAACACAGCGTTCACACATTAGATGCAACACCGTGTTCACACATTAGATGCAACACAGCGTTCACACATTAGATGCAACACAGTGTTCACACATTAGATGCAACACCGTGTTCACACATTAGATGCAACACAGCGTTCACTCATTAGATGCAACACACTGTTCACACATTAGCTGCAACACAGTGTTCACACCTTGGATGCAACACAATGATCAAACATTAGATGCAACACATCGTTCACACATTAGCTGCAACACAGTGTTCACACATTAGCTGCAACAAAGTGTTCACACAATGGACATAACACAGCGTTCACACATTAGATACAACACAGCGTTCACACATTAGATGCAACACAGTGTTCACACATTAGATGCAACACAGCGTTCACACATTAGATGCAACACAGCGTTCACACATTAGCTGCAACAAAGTGTTCACACATTGGACATAACACAGCGTTCACACATTAGATACAACACTGCGTTCAGACATTAGATGCAACACAGTGTTCACACATTAGCTGCAACACAGTGTTCACACATTAGATGCAACACAGCGTTCACACATTGGATGCAACACAGCGTTCACACATTAGATGCAACACAGTGTTCACACATTAGCTGCAACACAGCGTTCGCACATTAGTTGCAACACAGTGTTCACACATTAGATGCAACACAGTGATCACACATTAGCTGCAACACAGCGTTCACACATTAGATGCAACACAGCGTTCACACATTAGCTGCAACACAGTGTTCACACATTAGATGCAACACAGCGTTCACACATTGGATGCAACACAGCGTTCACACATTAGCTGCAACACAGTGTTCACACATTAGATGCAACACAGCGTTCACACATTGGAAGCAACACAGCGTTCACACATTAGATGCAACACAGTGTTCACACATTAGCTGCAACACAGCGTTCACACATTAGATGCAACACAGTGTTCACACATTAGATGCAACACAGTGTTCACACATTAGCTGCAACACAGCGTTCACACGTTCGATACAACACAGTTTTCACACAATAGATACAACAGCGTTCACACATTGGATGCAACACAGTATTCACACATTAGATGCAACACAGCGTTCACACATTAGATGCAACACAGTGTTCACACATTAGATGCAACACAGCGTTCACACATTAGATACAACACAGCGTTCACACATTAGATGCAACACAGTGTTCACACATTAGCTGCAACACAGCGTTCACACATTAGATGCAACACAGCGTTCAAACATTAGATGCAACACAGCGTTCACACATTAGATGCAACACAGTGTTCACACATTAGCTGCAACACAGTATTCACACATTAGATGCAACACAGCGTTCACACATTAGATGCAACACAGCGTTCACTCATTAGCTGTAACACAGAGTTCACACATTGGACACAACACAGCGTTCACACATTAGATGCAACACAGTGTTCACACATTAGCTGCAACACAGTGTTCACACATTAGATGCAACACAGCGTTCACACATTAGATGCAACACAGTGTTCACACATGAGCTGCAACACAGTGTTCACACATTAGATGCAACACAGCGTTCACACATTAGATGCAACACAGTGTTCACACATTAGCTGCAACAAAGTGCTCACACATTGGATGCAACACAGCGTTCACACATTAGATGCAACACAGTGTTCACACATGAGCTGCAACACAGTGTTCACACATTAGATGCAACACAGCGTTCACACATTAGATGCAACACAGCGTTCACACATTAGATGCAACACAGTGTTCACACCTTGGATGCAACACAGTGATCAAACATTAGATGCAACACAGCGTTCACACATTAGATGCAACACAGTGTTCACACATTGGACATAACACAGCGTTCACACATTAGATACAACACAGCGTTCAAACATTAGATGCAACACATTGTTCACACATTAGCTGCAACACAGTGTTCACACATTAGATGCAACACAGCGTTCACACATTGGATGCAACACAGCGTTCACACATTAGACGCAACACAGTGTTCACACATTAGCTGCAACACAGCGTTCACACATTAGTTGCAACACATTGTTCACACATTAGATGCAACACAGTGTTCACACATTAGCTGCAACACAGTGTTCACACATTAGATGCAACACAGCGTTCACACATTAGCCGCAACACAGTGTTCACACATTAGATGCAACACAGCGTTCACACATTGGATGCAACACAGCGTTCACACATTAGCTGCAACACAGTGTTCACACATTGGATGCAACACAGCGTTCACACATTGGATGCAACACAGCGTTCACACATTAGATGCAACACAGTGTTCACACATTAGCTGCAACACAGCGTTCACACATTAGATGCAACACAGTGTTCACACATTAGATGCAACACAGTGTTCACACATTAGCTGCAACACAGCGTTCACACATTAGATACAACACAGTTTTCACGCATTAGATACAACAGCGTTCACACATTGGATGCAACACAGCGTTCACACATTAGATGCAACACAGTGTTCACACATTAGCTGCAACACAGCGTTCACACATTGGACACAACACAGTGTTCACACATTAGATGCAACACAGTGTTCACACATTAGCTGCAACACAGTGTTCACACATTAGATGCAACACAGCGTTCACACATTAGATGCAACACAGTGTTCACACATGAGCTGCAACACAGTGTTCACACATTAGCTGCAACACAGTATTCACACATTAGATGCAACACAGCGTTCACACATTAGATGCAACACAGCGTTCACTCATTAGCTGTAACACAGAGTTCACACATTGGACACAACACAGCGTTCACACATTAGATGCAACACAGTGTTCACACATTAGCTGCAACACAGTGTTCACACATTAGATGCAACACAGCGTTCACACATTAGATGCAACACAGTGTTCACACATGAGCTGCAACACAGTGTTCACACATTAGATGCAACACAGCGTTCACACATTAGATGCAACACAGTGTTCACACATTAGCTGCAACAAAGTGCTCACACATTGGATGCAACACAGCGTTCACACATTAGATGCAACACAGTGTTCACACATGAGCTGCAACACAGTGTTCACACATTAGATGCAACACAGCGTTCACACATTAGATGCAACACAGCGTTCACACATTAGATGCAACACAGTGTTCACACCTTGGATGCAACACAGTGATCAAACATTAGATGCAACACAGCGTTCACACATTAGATGCAACACAGTGTTCACACATTGGACATAACACAGCGTTCACACATTAGATACAACACAGCGTTCAAACATTAGATGCAACACATTGTTCACACATTAGCTGCAACACAGTGTTCACACATTAGATGCAACACAGCGTTCACACATTGGATGCAACACAGCGTTCACACATTAGACGCAACACAGTGTTCACACATTAGCTGCAACACAGCGTTCACACATTAGTTGCAACACATTGTTCACACATTAGATGCAACACAGTGTTCACACATTAGCTGCAACACAGTGTTCACACATTAGATGCAACACAGCGTTCACACATTAGCCGCAACACAGTGTTCACACATTAGATGCAACACAGCGTTCACACATTGGATGCAACACAGCGTTCACACATTAGCTGCAACACAGTGTTCACACATTGGATGCAACACAGCGTTCACACATTGGATGCAACACAGCGTTCACACATTAGATGCAACACAGTGTTCACACATTAGCTGCAACACAGCGTTCACACATTAGATGCAACACAGTGTTCACACATTAGATGCAACACAGTGTTCACACATTAGCTGCAACACAGCGTTCACACATTAGATACAACACAGTTTTCACGCATTAGATACAACAGCGTTCACACATTGGATGCAACACAGCGTTCACACATTAGATGCAACACAGTGTTCACACATTAGCTGCAACACAGCGTTCACACATTGGACACAACACAGTGTTCACACATTAGATACAGCACAGCATTCACACATTAGATGCAACACAGTGTTCACACTTTCGCTGCAACACAGTGTTCACACATTAGATGCAACACAGTGATCACACATTAGATACAACACATTGTTCACACATTAGGTGCAACACAGTGTGCACACATTAGATACAGCACAGAGTTCAGACATTAGATGCAACACAGTGTTCACACTTTAGCTGCAACACAGTGTTCACACATTAGATGGAACACAGTGATCACACATTAGATACAACACATTGTTTACACATTTGATACGACACAGTATTCACACATTAGATGCAACACAGTGTTCACACATTAGATGCAACACAGTGTTCACAGATTAGATGCAACACCGTGTTCACACATTAGATGCAACACAGTGTTCACACATTAGATGCAACACCGTGTTCACACATTAGATGCAACACTGCGTTCACACATTAGATGCAACACAGTGTTCACACATTAGATGCAACACCGTGTTCACACATTAGATGCAACACAGCGTTCACTCATTAGATGCAACACACTGTTCACACATTAGATGCAACACAGTGTTCACACATTAGATGCAACACAGCGTTCACACATTAGATGCAACACATTGTTCACACCTTGGATGCAACACAGTGATCAAACATTAGATGCAACACAGCGTTCACACATTAGATGCAACACAGTGTTCACACATTAGCTGCAACAAAGTGTTCACACATTGGACATAACACAGCGTTCACACATTAGATACAACAGAGCGTTCACACATTAGATGCAACACAGTGTTCACACATTAGCTGCAACACAGTGTTCCCACATTAGATGCAACACAGTGTTCACACATTAGCTGCAACACAGTGTTCACACATTAGATGCAACACAGCGTTCACACATTAGATGCAACACAGTGTTCACACATTAGATGCAACACCTTGTTCACACATTAGATGCAACACAGCGTTCACTCATTAGCTGTAACACAGAGTTCACACATTGAACACAACACAGCGTTCACACATTCGATACAACACAGCGTTCACACATTAGATGCAACACAGCGTTCACACACTAGATGCAACACCGTGTTCACACATTAGATGCAACACCGTGTTCACACATTAGATGCAACACAGTGTTCACACATTAGATGCAACACCGTGTTCACACATTAGATGCAACACAGCGTTCACACATTAGATGCAACACCGTGTTCACACGTTAGATGCAACACAGCGTTCACACATTAGATGCAACACAGTGTTCACACATTAGATGCAACACCGCGTTCACACATTAGATGCAACACAGCGTTCACTCATTAGCTGTAACACAGTGTTCACACATTGGACACAACACAGCGTTCACACATTAGATACAACACAGCGTTCACACATTAGATGCAACACAGTGTTCACACATTAGCTGCAACACAGTGTTCACACATTAGATACAACACAGCGTTCACACATTAGATGCAACACAGTGTTCACACATTAGATGCAACACAGTGTTCACACATTAGCTGCAACACAGTGTTCACACATTAGATGCAACACAGCGTTCACACATTAGATGCAACACAGCGTTCACACATTAGATGCAACACAGCGTTCACACATTGGATGCAACACAGCGTTCACACATTCGATGCAACACAGCGTTCACACATTAGCTGCATCACAGCGTTCACACATTAGATGCAAAACAGTGTTCACACATTAGATGCAACATCGTGTTCACACATTAGATGCAACACAGCGTTCACACATTAGATGCAACACCTTGTTCACACGTTAGATGCAACACAGCGTTCACTCATTAGCTGTCACACAGAGTTCACACATTGGACACAACTCAGCGTTCACACATTAGATGCAACACAGTGTTCACACATTAGCTGCAACACAGTGTTCACACATTAGATGCAACACAGCGTTCACACATTAGATGCAACACAGTGTTCACACATTAGCTGCAACAAAGAGCTCACACATTGGATGCAACACAGCGTTCACACATTAGATGCAACACAGTGTTCACACATGAGCTGCAACACAGTGTTCACACATTAGATGCAACACAGCGTTCACACATTAGATGCAACACAGCGTTCACACATTAGATGCAACACAGTGTTCACACCTTGGATGCAACACAGTGATCAAACATTAGATGCAACACAGCGTTCACACATTAGATGCAACACAGTGTTCACACATTGGACATAACACAGCGTTCACACATTAGATACAACACAGCGTTCACACATTTGATGCAACACATTGTTCACACATTAGCTGCAACACAGTGTTCACACATTAGATGCAACACAGCGTTCACACATTGGATGCAACACAGCGTTCACACATTAGCTGCAACACAGTGTTCACACATTGGATGCAACACAGCGTTCACACATTGGATGCAACACAGCGTTCACACATTAGATGCAACACAGTGTTCACACATTAGCTGCAACACAGCGTTCACACATTAGATGCAACACAGTGTTCACACATTAGATGCAACACTGTGTTCACACATTAGCTGCAACACAGCGTTCACACATTAGATACAACACAGTTTTCACACATTAGATACAACAGCGTTCACACATTGGATGCAACACAGCGTTCACACATTAGATGCAACACAGTGTTCACACATTAGCTGCAACACAGCGTTCACACATTGGACACAACACAGTGTTCACACATTAGATACAGCACAGCATTCACACATTAGATGCAACACAGTGTTCACACTTTCGCTGCAACACAGTGTTCACACATTAGATGGAACACAGTGATCACACATTAGATACAACACATTGTTCACACATTTGATACGACACAGTATTCACACATTAGATGCAACACAGTGTTCACACATTAGATGCAACACCGTGTTCACACATTAGATGCAACAAAGTGTTCACACATTAGATGCAACACCGTGTTCACACATTAGATGCAACACAGCGTTCACACATTAGATGCAACACCGTGTTCACACTTTAGATGCAACACAGCGTTCACACATTAGATGCAACACAGTGTTCACACATTAGATGCAACACCGTGTTCACACATTAGATGCAACACAGTGTGCACTCATTAGATGCAACACACTGTTCACACATTAGCTGCAACACAGTGTTCACACCTTGGATGCAACACAATGATCAAACATTAGATGCAACACAGCGTTCACACATTAGATGCAACACAGTGTTCACACATTAGCTGCAACAAAGTGTTCACACATTGGACATAACACAGCGTTCACACATTAGATACAACACAGCGTTCACACATTAGATGCAACACAGTGTTCACACATTAGATGCAACACAGTGTTCACACATTAGATGCAACACAGCGTTCACACATTAGCTGCAACAAAGTGTTCACACATTGGACATAACACAGCGTTCACACATTAGATACAACACAGCGTTCAGACATTAGATGCAACACAGTGTTCACACATTAGCTGCAACACAGTGTTCACACATTAGATGCAACACAGCGTTCACACATTGGATGCAACACAGCGTTCACACATTAGATGCAACACAGTGTTCACACATTAGCAGCAACACAGCGTTCGCACATTAGTTGCAACACAGTGTTCACACATTAGATGCAACACAGTGTTCACACATTAGCTGCAACACAGTGTTCACACATTAGATGCAACACAGCGTTCACACATTAGCTGCAACACAGTGTTCACACATTAGATGCAACACAGCGTTCACACATTGGATGCAACACAGCGTTCACACATTAGCTGCAACACAGTGTTCACACATTAGATGCAACACAGCGTTCACACATTGGATGCAACACAGCGTTCACACATTAGATGCAACACAGTGTTCACACATTAGCTGCAACACAGCGTTCACACATTAGATGCAACACAATGTTCACACATTAGATGCAACACAGTGTTCACACATTAGCTGCAACACAGCGTTCACACATTCGATACAACACAGTTTTCACACAATAGATACAACAGCGTTCACACATTGGATGCAACACAGCGTTCACACATTAGATGCAACACAGTGTTCACACATTAGCTGCAACACAGCGTTCACACATTAGATGCAACACAGCGTTCACACATTAGATGCAACACAGTGTTCACACATTAGCTTCAACAAAGAGCTCACACATTGGATGCAACACAGCGTTCACACATTAGATGCAACACAGTGTTCACACATGAGCTGCAACACAGTGTTCACACATTAGATGCAACACAGCGTTCACACATTAGATGCAACACAGCGTTCACACATTAGATGCAACACAGTGTTCACACCTTGGATGCAACACAGTGATCAAACATTAGATGCAACACAGCGTTCACACATTAGATGCAACACAGTGTTCACACATTGGACATAACACAGCGTTCACACATTAGATACAACACAGCGTTCACACATTAGATGCAACACATTGTTCACACATTAGCTGCAACACAGTGTTCACACATTAGATGCAACACAGCGTTCACACAATGGATGCAACACAGCGTTCACACATTAGCTGCAACACAGTGTTCACACATTGGATGCAACACAGCGTTCACACATTGGATGCAACACAGCGTTCACACATTAGATGCAACACAGTGTTCACACATTAGCTGCAACACAGCGTTCACACATTGGACACAACACAGTGTTCACACATTAGATACAGCACAGCATTCACACATTAGATGCAACACAGTGTTCACACTTTTGCTGCAACACAGTCTTCACACATTAGATGGAACACAGTGATCACACATTAGATACAACACATTGTTCACACATTAGATGCAACACAGCGTTCACACATTAGATGCAACACAGTGTTCACACATTAGATGCAACACCGTGTTCACACATTAGATGCAACACAGTGTTCACACATTAGATGCAACACTGTGTTCACACATTAGATGCAACACAGCGTTCACACATTAGATGCAACACCGTGTTCACACATTAGATGCAACACAGCGTTCACACATTAGATGCAACACAGTGTTCACACATTAGATGCAACACCGTGTTCACACATTAGATGCAACACAGCGTTCACTCATTAGATGCAACACACTGTTCACACATTAGCTGCAACACAGTGTTCACACCTTGGATGCAACACAATGATCAAACATTAGATGCAACACATCGTTCACACATTAGCTGCAACACAGTGTTCACACATTAGCTGCAACAAAGTGTTCACACAATGGACATAACACAGCGTTCACACATTAGATACAACACAGCGTTCACACATTAGATGCAACACAGTGTTCACACATTAGATGCAACACAGCGTTCACACATTAGATGCAACACAGCGTTCACACATTAGCTGCAACAAAGTGTTCACACATTGGACATAACACAGCGTTCACACATTAGATACAACACTGCGTTCAGACATTAGATGCAACACAGTGTTCACACATTAGCTGCAACACAGTGTTCACACATTAGATGCAACACAGCGTTCACACATTGGATGCAACACAGCGTTCACACATTAGATGCAACACAGTGTTCACACATTAGCTGCAACACAGCGTTCGCACATTAGTTGCAACACAGTGTTCACACATTAGATGCAACACAGTGATCACACATTAGCTGCAACACAGCGTTCACACATTAGATGCAACACAGCGTTCACACATTAGATGCAACACAGCGTTCACACATTGGATGCAACACAGCGTTCACACATTAGCTGCAACACAGTGTTCACACATTAGATGCAACACAGCGTTCACACATTGGAAGCAACACAGCGTTCACACATTAGATGCAACACAGTGTTCACACATTAGCTGCAACACAGCGTTCACACATTAGATGCAACACAGTGTTCACACATTAGATGCAACACAGTGTTCACACATTAGCTGCAACACAGCGTTCACACGTTCGATACAACACAGTTTTCACACAATAGATACAACAGCGTTCACACATTGGATGCAACACAGCGTTCACACATTAGATGCAACACAGTGTTCACACATTAGCTGCAACACAGCGTTCACACATTAGATGCAACACAGTGATCACTCATTAGATGCAGCACAGAGTTCAGACATTAGATGCAACACAGTGTTCACACTTTAGCTACAACACAGTGATCACACATTAGATGCAACACAGTGATCACACATTAGATACAGCACATAGTTCAGACATTGGACACAACACAGTGTTCACACATTAGATACAGCACAGCATTCACACATTAGATGCAACACAGTGTTCACACTTTAGCTGCAACACAGTGTTCACACATTAGATGCAACACAGTGATCACACATTAGATACAGCACAGAGTTCAGACATTAGATGCAACACAGTGTTCACACTTTAGCTCCAACACAGTGTTCACACAATAGATGGAACACAGTGATCACACATTAGATACAACATATTGTTCACACATTTGATACGACACAGTATTCACACATTAGATGCAACACAGTGTTCACACATTAGATGCAACACAGTGTTCACACATTAGATGCAACACCGTGTTCACACATTAGATGCAACACAGTGTTCACACATTAGATGCAACACCGTGTTCACACATTAGATGCAACACAGCGTTCACACATTAGATGCAACACAGTGTTCACACATTAGATGCAACACCGTGTTCACACATTAGATGCAACACAGCGTTCACTCATTAGATGCAACACACTGTTCACACATTAGCTGCAACACAGTGTTCACACATTAGATGCAACACAGCGTTCACACATTAGATGCAACACAGTGTTCACACCTTGGATGCAACACAGTGATCAAACATTAGATGCAACACAGCGTTCACACATTAGATGCAACACAGTGATCACACATTAGCTGCAACAAAGTGTTCACACATTGGACACAACACAGCGTTCACACATTAGATACAACACAGCGTTCACACATTAGATGCAACACCGTGTTCACACATTAGCTGCAACACAGTGTTCACACATTAGCTGCAACACAGTGTTCACACATTAGATGCAACACAGCGTTCACACATTAGATGCAACACAGTGTTCACACATTAGATGCAACACCTTGTTCACACATTAGATGCAACACAGCGTTCACTCATTAGCTGTAACACAGAGTTCACACATTGGACACAACACAGCGTTCACACATTCGATACAACACAGCGTTCACACATTAGATGCAACACAGCGTTCACACATTAGATGCAACACCATGTTCACACATTAGATGCAACACCGTGTTCACACATTAGATGCAACACAGCGTTCACTCATTACCTGCAACGCAATGTTCACACATTGGGCAGAACACAGCGTTCACACATTAGATGCAACACCGTGTTCACACATTAGATGCAACACAGCATTCACTCATTCGATGCAACACACTGTTCACACATTAGCTGCAACACAGTGTTCACACATTAGATGCAACACAGTGTTCACACATTGGATGCAACACAGCTTTCACACATTAGATGCAACACAGTGTTCACACATTAGCTGCAACACAGCGTTCACACATTAGATGCAACACAGTGTTCACACATTAGATGCAACACAGTGTTCACACATTAGCTGCAACACAGCGTTCACACATTCGATACAACACAGTTTTCACACATTAGATACAACAGCGTTCACACATTGGATGCAACACAGCGTTCACACATTAGATGCAACACAGTGTTCACACATTAGCTGCAACACAGCGTTCACACATTAGATGCAACACAGTGATCACACATTAGATACAGCACAGAGTTCAGACATTAGATGCAACACAGTGTTCACACTTTAGCTGCAACACAGTGATCACACATTGGACACAACACAGTGTTCACACATTAGATACAGCACAGCATTCACACATTAGATGCAACACAGTGTTCACACTTTAGCTGCAACACAGTGTTCACACATTAGATGCAACACAGTGATCACACATTAGATACAGCACAGAGTTCAGACATTAGATGCAACACAGTGTACACACTTTAGCTGCAACACAGTGTTCACACAATAGATGGAACACAGTGATCACACATTAGATACAACACATTGTTCACACATTTGATACGACACAGTATTCACACATTAGATGTAACACAGTGTTCACACATTAGATGCAACACAGTGTTCACACATTAGATGCAACACCGTGTTCACACATTAGATGCAACACAGTGTTCACACATTAGATGCAACACCGTGTTCACACATTAGATGCAACACAGCGTTCACACATTAGATGCAACACAGTGTTCACACATTAGATGCAACACCGTGTTCACACATTAGATGCAACACAGTGTTCACACATTAGATGCAACAAAGTGTTCACACATTAGATGCAACACCGTGTTCACACATTAGATGCAACACAGCGTTCACACATTAGATGCAACACAGTGTTCACACATTAGCTGCAACACAGTGTTCACACATTAGATGCAACACAGCGTTCACACATTAGATGCAACACAGTGTTCACACCTTGGATGCAACACAGTGATCAAACATTAGATGCAACACAGTGTTCACACATTAGCTGCAACAAAGTGTTCACACATTGGACATAACACAGTGTTCACACATTAGATACAACACAGCGTTCACACATTAGATGCAACACAGTGTTCACACATTAGCTGCAACACAGTGTTCCCACATTAGATGCAACACAGTGTTCACACATTAGCTGCAACACAGTGTTCACACATTAGATGCAACACAGCGTTCACACATTAGATAGAACACAGTGTTCACACATTAGATGCAACACCTTGTTCACACATTAGATGCAACACAGCGTTCACTCATTAGCTGTCACACAGAGTTCACACATTGGACACAACACAGCGTTCCCACATTAGATGCAACACAGTGTTCCCACATTAGATGCAACACAGTGTTCACACATTAGCTGCAACACAGAGTTCACACATTGGACACAACACAGCGTTAACACATTCGATACAACACAGCGTTCACACATTAGATGCAACACAGCATTCACACATTAGATGCAACACCATGTTCACACATTAGATGCAACACCGTGTTCACACATTAGATGCAACACAGCGTTCACTCATTAGCTGCAACACAGTGTTCACACATTAGATGCAACACAGCGTTCACACATTAGATGCAACACAGTGTTCACACCTTGGATGCAACACAGTGATCAAACATTAGATGCAACACAGTGTTCACACATTAGCTGCAACAAAGTGTTCACACATTGGACATAACACAGTGTTCACACATTAGATACAACACAGCGTTCACACATTAGATGCAACACAGTGTTCACACATTAGCTGCAACACAGTGTTCCCACATTAGATGCAACACAGTGTTCACACATTAGCTGCAACACAGTGTTCACACATTAGATGCAACACAGCGTTCACACATTAGATACAACACAGTGTTCACACATTAGATGCAACACCTTGTTCACACATTAGATGCAACACAGCGTTCACTCATTAGCTGTCACACAGTGTTCACACATTGGACACAACACAGCGTTCCCACATTAGCTGCAACACAGTGTTCCCACATTAGATGCAACACAGTGTTCACACATTAGCTGCAACACAGAGTTCACACATTGGACACAACACAGCGTTCACACATTCGATACAACACAGCGTTCACACATTAGATGCAACACAGCGTTCACACATTAGATGCAACACCATGTTCACACATTAGATGCAACACCGTGTTCACACATTAGATGCAACACAGCGTTCACTCATTAGCTGCAACGCAATGTTCACACATTGGGCAGAACACAGCGTTCACACATTAGATGCAACACAGTGTTCACACATTAGATGCAACACAGCGTTCACTCATTCGATGCAACACAGTGTTCACACCTTGGATGCAACACAGTGATCAAACATTAGATGCAACACAGTGTTCACACATTAGATGCAACACAGTGTTCACACATTAGCTGCAACACAGTGTTCACACATTAGATGCAACACAGCGTTCACACATGAGATGCAACACAGTGTTCACACCTTGGATGCAACACAGTGATCAAACATTAGATGCAACACAGCGTTCACACATTAGATGCAACACAGCGTTCACACATTAGATGCAACACAGTGTTCACACATTAGCTGCAACAAAGTGTTCACACATTGGACATAACACAGCGTTCACACATTAGATACAACACAGTGTTCCCACATTAGATGCAACACAGTGTTCACACATTAGCTGCAACACAGTGTTCACACATTAGATTCAACAGAGCGTTCACACATTAGATGCAACACAGTGTTCACACATTAGATGCAACACCTTGTTCACACATTAGATGCAACACAGCGTTCACTCATTAGCTGTAACACAGAGTTCACACATTGGACACAACACAGCGTTCACACATTCGATACAACACAGCGTTCACACATTAGATGCAACACAGCGTTCACACATTAGATGCAACACCGTGTTCACACATTAGATGCAACACCGTGTTCACACATTAGATGCAACACAGCGTTCACTCATTAGCTGCAACGCAGTGTTCACACATTGGGCAGAACACAGCGTTCACACATTGGATGCAACACAGTGTTCACACATTAGATGCAACACCGTGTTCACACATTAGATGCAACACAGTGTTCACACATTAGATGCAACACCGTGTTCACACATTAGATGCAACACAGCGTTCACACATTAGATGCAACACCGTGTTCACACATTAGATGCAACACAGCGTTCACACATTAGATGCAACACAGTGTTCACACATTAGATGCAACACCGTGTTCACACATTAGATGCAACACAGCGTTCACTCATTAGCTGTAACACAGTGTTCACACATTGGACACAACACTGCGTTCACACATTAGATACAACACAGCGTTCACACATTAGATGCAACACAGTGTGCACCCATTAGCTGCAACACAGTGTTCACCAATTAGATACAACACAGCGTTCACACATTAGATGCAACACAGTGTTCACACATTAGATGCAACACAGTGTTCACACATTAGCTGCAACACAGCATTCACACATTAGATGCAACACAGCGTTCACACATTAGATGCAACACAGCGTTCACACATTAGATGCAACACAGCGTTCACACATTGGATGCAACACAGCGTTCACACATTCGATGCAACGCAGCGTTCACACATTAGCTGCATCACAGCGTTCACACATTAGATGCAAAACAGTGTTCACACATTAGATGCAACACAGCGTTCACACATTGGATGCAACACAGCGTTCACACATTCGATGCAAAACAGTGTTCACACATTAGCTGCAACACAGTGTTCACACATTAGATGCAACACAGCGTTCACACATTGGATGCAACACAGCGTTCACACATTCGATGCAACACAGCGTTCACACATTAGCTGCATCACAGCGTTCACACATTAGATGCAATACAGTGTTCACACATTAGATGCAACACAGCGTTCACACATTAGATGCAACACCTTGTTCACACATTAGATGCAACACAGCGTTCACACATTAGATGCAACACAGTGTTCACACATTAGATGCAACACCGTGTTCACACATTAGATGCAACACAGCGTTCACACATTAGATGCAACACCTTGTTCACACATTAGATGCAACACAGCGTTCACACATTAGATGCAACACAGTGTTCACACATTAGATGCAACACCTTGTTCACACATTAGATGCAACACAGCGTTCACTCATTAGCTGTAACACAGAGTTCACACATTGGACACAACACAGCATTCACACATTAGATGCAACACAGTGTTCACACATTAGCTGCAACACAGTGTTCACACATTAGATGCAACACAGCGTTCACACATTAGATGCAACACAGTGTTCACACATTAGCTGCAACAAAGTGCTCACACATTGGATGCAACACAGCGTTCACACATTAGATGCAACACAGTGTTCACACATGAGCTGCAACACAGTGTTCACACATTAGATGCAACACAGCGTTCACACATTAGATGCAACACAGCGTTCACACATTAGATGCAACACAGTGTTCACACCTTGGATGCAACACAGTGATCAAACATTCGATGCAACACAGCGTTCACACATTAGATGCAACACAGTGTTCACACATTGGACATAACACAGCGTTCACACATTAGATACAACACAGCGTTCACACATTAGATGCAACACATTGTTCACACATTAGCTGCAACATAGTGTTCACACATTAGATGCAACACAGCGTTCACACAATGGATGCAACACAGCGTTCACACATTAGCTGCAACACAGTGTTCACACATTGGATGCAACACAGCGTTCACACATTGGATGCAACACAGCGTTCACACATTAGATGCAACACAGTGTTCACACATTAGCTGCAACACAGCGTTCACACATTAGATGCAACACAGTGTTCACACATTAGCTGCAACACAGCGTTCACACATTAGATACAACACAGTTTTCACACATTAGATACAACAGCGTTCACACATTGGATGCAACACAGCGTTCACACATTAGATGCAACACAGTGTTCACACATTAGCTGCAACACACCGTTCACACATTGGTCACAACACAGTGTTCACACATTAGATACAGCACAGCATTCACACATTAGATGCAACACAGTGTTCACACTTTCGCTGCAACACAGTCTTCACACATTAGATGGAACACAGTGATCACACATTAGATACAACACATTGTTCACACATTAGATGCAACACAGCGTTCACACATTAGATGCAACACAGTGTTCACACATTAGATGCAACACCGTGTTCACACATTAGATGCAACACAGTGTTCACAGATTAGATGCAACACCGTGTTCACACATTAGATGCAACACAGCGTTCACACATTAGATGCAACACCGTGTTCACACATTAGATGCAACACAGCGTTCACACATTAGATGCAACACAGTGTTCACACATTAGATGCAACACCGTGTTCACACATTAGATGCAACACAGCGTTCACTCATTAGATGCAACACACTGTTCACACATTAGCTGCAACACAGTGTTCACACCTTGGATGCAACACAATGATCAAACATTAGATGCAACACAGCGTTCACACATTAGATGCAACACAGTGTTCACACATTAGCTGCAACAAAGTGTTCACACATTGGACATAACACAGCGTTCACACATTAGATACAACACAGCGTTCACACATTAGATGCAACACAGTGTTCACACAGTAGATGCAACACAGCGTTCACACATTAGATGCAGCACAGCGTTCACACATTAGCTGCAACAAAGTGTTCACACATTGGACATAACACAGCGTTCACACATTAGATACAACACTGCGTTCAGACATTAGATGCAACACAGTGTTCACACATTAGCTGCAACACAGTGTTCACACATTAGATGCAGCACAGCGTTCACACATTGGATGCAACACAGCGTTCACACATTAGATGCAACACAATGTTCACACATTAGCTGCAACACAGCGTTCGCACATTAGTTGCAACACAGTGTTCACACATTAGATGCAACACAGTGTTCACACATTAGCTGCAACACAGTGTTCACACATTAGATGCAACACAGCGTTCACACATTAGCTGCAACACAGTGTTCACACATTAGATGCAACACAGCGTTCACACATTGGATGCAACACAGCGTTCACACATTAGCTGCAACACAGTGTTCACACATTAGATGCAACACAGCGTTCACACATTGGATGCAACACAGCGTTCACACATTAGATGCAACACAGTGTTCACACATTAGCTGCAACACAGCGTTCACACATTAGATGCAACACAGTGTTCACACATTAGATGCAACACAGTGTTCACGCATTAGCTGCAACACAGCGTTCACACATTCGATACAACACAGTTTTCACACAATAGATACAACAGCGTTCACACATTGGATGCAACACAGCGTTCACACATTAGATGCAACACAGTGTTCACACATTAGCTGCAACACAGCGTTCACACATTAGATGCAACACAGTGATCACACATTAGATACAGCACAGAGTTCAGACATTAGATGCAACACAGTGTTCACACTTTAGCTGCAACACAGTGATCACACATTAGATGCAACACAGTGATCACACATTAGATACAGCACAGAGTTCAGACATTGGACACAACACAGTGTTCACACATTAGATACAGCACAGCATTCACACATTAGATGCAACACAGTGTTCACACTTTAGCTGCAACACAGTGTTCACACATTAGATGCAACACAGTGATCACACATTAGATACAGCACAGAGTTCAGACATTAGATGCAACACAGTGTTCATCCTTTAGCTCCAACACAGTGTTCACACAATAGATGGAACACAGTGATCACACATTAGATACAACACATTGTTCACACATTTGATACGACACAGTATTCACACATTAGATGCAACACAGTGTTCACACATTAGATGCAACACAGTGTTCACACATTAGATGCAACACCGTGTTCACACATTAGATGCAACACAGTGTTCACACATTAGATGCAACACCGTGTTCACACATTAGATGCAACACAGCGTTCACA
Source organism: Heterodontus francisci (assembly GCF_036365525.1). Taxonomy (NCBI): domain Eukaryota; kingdom Metazoa; phylum Chordata; class Chondrichthyes; order Heterodontiformes; family Heterodontidae; genus Heterodontus; species Heterodontus francisci. Next base: position 11,477,022 of record NC_090381.1, on the reverse strand, counting down.
CATTAGATGCAACACAGTGTTCACACATTAGATGCAACACCGTGTTCACACATTAGATGCAACACAGCGTTCACTCATTAGATGCAACACACTGTTCACACATTAGCTGCAACACAGTGTTCACACATTAGATGCAACACAGCGTTCACACATTAGATGCAACACAGTGTTCACACCTTGGATGCAACACAGTGATCAAACATTAGATGCAACGCAGCGTTCACACATTAGATGCAACACAGTGTTCACACATTAGCTGCAACAAAGTGTTCACACATTGGACATAACACAGCGTTCACACATTAGATACAACACAGCGTTCACACATTAGATGCAACACAGTGTTCACACATTAGCTGCAACACAGTGTTCACACATTAGCTGCAACACAGTGTTCACACATTAGATGCAACACAGCGTTCACACAATAGATGCAACACAGTGTTCACACATTAGATGCAACACCTTGTTCACACATTAGATGCAACACAGCGTTCACTCATTAGCTGTAACACAGAGTTCACACATTGGACACAACACAGCGTTCACACATTCGATACAACACAGCGTTCACACATTAGATGCAACACAGCGTTCACACATTAGATGCAACACCATGTTCACACATTAGATGCAACACCATTTTCACACATTAGATGCAACACAGCGTTCACTCATTAGCTGCAACGCAATGTTCACACATTGGGCAGAACACAGCGTTCACACATTAGATGCAACACCGTGTTCACACATTAGATGCAACACAGCGTTCACTCATTCGATGCAACACACTGTTCACACATTAGCTGCAACACAGTGTTCACACATTAGATGCAACACAGCGTTCACACATTGGATGCAACACAGCTTTCACACATTAGATGCAACACAGTGTTCACACATTAGCTGCAACACAGCGTTCACACATTAGATGCAACACAGTGTTCACACATTAGATGCAACACAGTGTTCACACATTAGCTACAACACAGCGTTCACACATTCGATACAACACAGTTTTCACACATTAGATACAACAGCGTTCACACATTGGATGCAACACAGCGTTCACACATTAGATGCAACACAGTGTTCACACATTAGCTGCAACACAGCGTTCACACATTAGATGCAACACAGTGATCACACATTAGATACAGCACAGAGTTCAGACATTAGATGCAACACAGTGTTCACACTTTAGCTGCAACACAGTGATCACACATTGGACACAACACAGTGTTCACACATTAGATACAGCACAGCATTCACACATTAGATGCAACACAGTGTTCACACTTTAGCTGCAACACAGTGTTCACACATTAGATGCAACACAGTGATCACACATTAGATACAGCACAGAGTTCAGACATTAGATGCAACACAGTGTACACACTTTAGCTGCAACACAGTGTTCACACAATAGATGGAACACCATGATCACACATTAGATACAACACATTGTTCACACATTTGATACGACACAGTATTCACACATTAGATGTAACACAGTGTTCACACATTAGATGCAACACAGTGTTCACACATTAGATGCAACACCGTGTTCACACATTAGATGCAACACAGTGTTCACACATTAGATGCAACACCGTGTTCACACATTAGATGCAACACAGCGTTCACACATTAGATGCAACACAGTGTTCACACATTAGATGCAACACCGTGTTCACACATTAGATGCAACACAGTGTTCACACATTAGATGCAACACAGTGTTCACACATTAGATGCAACACCGTGTTCACACATTAGATGCAACACAGCGTTCACACATTAGATGCAACACAGTGTTCACACATTAGCTGCAACACAGTGTTCACACATTAGATGCAACACAGCGTTCACACATTAGATGCAACACAGTGTTCACACCTTGGATGCAACACAGTGATCAAACATTAGATGCAACACAGTGTTCACACATTAGCTGCAACAAAGTGTTCACACATTGGACATAACACAGTGTTCACACATTAGATACAACACAGCGTTCACACATTAGATGCAACACAGTGTTCACACATTAGCTGCAATACAGTGTTCCCACATTAGATGCAACACAGTGTTCACACATTAGCTGCAACACAGTGTTCACACATTAGATGCAACACAGCGTTCACACATTAGATACAACACAGTGTTCACACATTAGATGCAACACCTTGTTCACACATTAGATGCAACACAGCGTTCACTCATTAGCTGTCACACAGAGTTCACACATTGGACACAACACAGCGTTCCCACATTAGATGCAACACAGTGTTCCCACATTAGATGCAACACAGTGTTCACACATTAGCTGCAACACAGAGTTCACACATTGGACACAACACAGCGTTCACACATTCGATACAACACAGCATTCACACATTAGATGCAACACAGCGTTCACACATTAGATGCAACACCATGTTCACACATTAGATGCAACACCGTGTTCACACATTAGATGCAACACAGCGTTCACTCATTAGCTGCAACACAGTGTTCACACATTAGATGCAACACAGCGTTCACACATTAGATGCAACACAGTGTTCACACCTTGGATGCAACACAGTGATCAAACATTAGATGCAACACAGTGTTCACACATTAGCTGCAACAAAGTGTTCACACATTGGACATAACACCGTGTTCACACATTAGATACAACACAGCGTTCACACATTAGATGCAACACAGTGTTCACACATTAGCTGCAACACAGTGTTCCCACATTAGATGCAACACAGTGTTCACACATTAGCTGCAACACAGTGTTCACACATTAGATGCAACACAGCGTTCACACATTAGATACAACACAGTGTTCACACATTAGATGCAACACCTTGTTCACACATTAGATGCAACACAGCGTTCACTCATTAGCTGTCACACAGTGTTCACACATTGGACACAACACAGCGTTCCCACATTAGCTGCAACACAGTGTTCCCACATTAGATGCAACACAGTGTTCACACATTAGCTGCAACACAGAGTTCACACATTGGACACAACACAGCGTTTACACATTCGATACAACACAGCGTTCATACATTAGATGCAACACAGCGTTCACGCATTAGATGCAACACCATGTTCACACATTAGATGCAACACCGTGTTCACACATTAGATGCAACACAGCGTTCACTCATTAGCTGCAACGCAATGTTCACACATTGGGCAGAACACAGCGTTCACACATTAGATGCAACACAGTGTTCACACATTAGATGCAACACAGCGTTCACTCATTCGATGCAACACAGTGTTCACACCTTGGATGCAACACAGTGATCAAACATTAGATGCAACACAGTGTTCACACATTAGATGCAACACAGTGTTCACACATTAGCTGCAACACAGTGTTCACACATTAGATGCAACACAGCGTTCACACATGAGATGCAACACAGTGTTCACACCTTGGATGCAACACAGTGATCAAACATTAGATGCAACACAGCGTTCACACATTAGATGCAACACAGCGTTCACACATTAGATGCAACACAGTGTTCACACATTAGCTGCAACAAAGTGTTCACACATTGGACATAACACAGCGTTCACACATTAGATACAACACAGTGTTCCCACATTAGATGCAACACAGTGTTCACACATTAGCTGCAACACAGTGTTCACACATTAGATTCAACAGAGCGTTCACACATTAGATGCAACACAGTGTTCACACATTAGATGCAACACCTTGTTCACACATTAGATGCAACACAGCGTTCACTCATTAGCTTTAACACAGAGTTCACACATTGGACACAACACAGCGTTCACACATTCGATACAACACAGCGTTCACACATTAGATGCAACACAGCGTTCACACATTAGATGCAACACCGTGTTCACACATTAGATGCAACACCGTGTTCACACATTAGATGCAACACAGCGTTCACTCATTAGCTGCAACGCAGTGTTCACACATTGGGCAGAACACAGCGTTCACACATTGGATGCAACACAGTGTTCACACATTAGATGCAACACCGTGTTCACACATTAGATGCAACACAGTGTTCACACATTAGATGCAACACCGTGTTCACACATTAGATGCAACACAGCGTTCACACATTAGATGCAACACCGTGTTCACACATTAGATGCAACACAGCGTTCACACATTAGATGCAACACAGTGTTCACACATTAGATGCAACACCGTGTTCACACATTAGATGCAACACAGCGTTCACTCATTAGCTGTAACACAGTGTTCACACATTGGACACAACACAGCGTTCACACATTAGATACAACACAGCGTTCACACATTAGATGCAACACAGTGTGCACCCATTAGCTGCAACACAGTGTTCACACATTAGATACAACACAGCGTTCACACATTAGATGCAACACAGTGTTCACACATTAGATGCAACACAGTGTTCACACATTAGCTGCAACACAGCATTCACACATTAGATGCAACACAGCGTTCACACATTAGCTGCAACACAGCGTTCACACATTAGATGCAACACAGCGTTCACACATTGGATGCAACACAGCGTTCACACATTCGATGCAACGCAGCGTTCACACATTAGCTGCATCACAGCGTTCACACATTAGATGCAAAACAGTGTTCACACATTAGATGCAACACAGCGTTCACACATTGGATGCAACACAGCGTTCACACATTCGATGCAAAACAGTGTTCACACATTAGCTGCAACACAGAGTTCACACATTAGATGCAACACAGCGTTCACACATTGGATGCAACACAGTGTTCACACATTCGATGCAACACAGCGTTCACACATTAGCTGCATCACAGCGTTCACACATTAGATGCAATACAGTGTTCACACATTAGATGCAACACAGCGTTCACACATTAGATGCAACACCTTGTTCACACATTAGATGCAACACAGCGTTCACACATTAGATGCAACACAGTGTTCACACATTAGATGCAACACCGTGTTCACACATTAGATGCAACACAGCGTTCACACATTAGATGCAACACCTTGTTCACACATTAGATGCAACACAGCGTTCACACATTAGATGCAACACAGTGTTCACACATTAGATGCAACACCTTGTTCACACATTAGATGCAACACAGCGTTCACTCATTAGCTGTAACACAGAGTTCACACATTGGACACAACACAGCATTCACACATTAGATGCAACACAGTGTTCACACATTAGCTGCAACACAGTGTTCACACATTAGATGCAACACAGCGTTCACACATTAGATGCAACACAGTGTTCACACATTAGCTGCAACAAAGTGCTCACACATTGGATGCAACACAGCGTTCACACATTAGATGCAACACAGTGTTCACACATGAGCTGCAACACAGTGTTCACACATTAGATGCAACACAGCGTTCACACATTAGATGCAACACAGCGTTCACACATTAGATGCAACACAGTGTTCACACCTTGGATGCAACACAGTGATCAAACATTAGATGCAACACAGCGTTCACACATTAGATGCAACACAGTGTTCACACATTGGACATAACACAGCGTTCACACATTAGATACAACACAGCGATCACACATTAGATGCAACACAGCGTTCACACATTAGATGCAACACAGTGTTCACACCTTGGATGCAACACAGTGATCAAACATTAGATGCAACACAGCGTTCACACATTAGATGCAACACAGCGTTCACACATTAGATGCAACACATTGTTCACACATTAGATACAACACAGTGTTCACACATTAGATGCAACACATTGTTCACACATTAGCTGCAACACAGTGTTCACACATTAGATGCAACACAGCGTTCACACATTGGATGCAACACAGCGTTCACACATTAGATGCAAAACAGTGTTCACACATTAGATGCAACACAGCGTTCACACATTAGATGCAGCAAATTGTTCACACATTAGATGCAACACAGCGTTCACACATTAGATGCAAAACAGTGTTCACACATTAGATGCAACACAGCGTTCACACATTAGATGCAACACCTTGTTCACACATTAGATGCAACACTGCGTTCACACATTAGATGCAACACAGTGTTCACACATTAGATGCAACACAGTGTTCACACATTAGATGCAACACCTTGTTCACACATTAGATTCAACACAGCGTTCACTCATTAGCTGTAACACAGAGTTCACACATTGGACACAACACAGCGTTCACACATTAGATGCAACACAGTGTTCACACATTAGATGCAACACCGTGTTCACACATTAGATGCAACACAGCGTTCACTCATTAGCTGTAACACAGTGTTCACACATTGGACACAACACAGCGTTCACACATTAGATACAACACAGCGTTCACACATTAGATGCAACACAGTGTGCACCCATTAGCTGCAACACAGTGTTCACACATTAGATACAACACAGCGTTCACACATTAGATGCAACACAGTGTTCACACATTAGATGCAACACAGTGTTCACACATTAGCTGCAACACAGCATTCACACATTAGATGCAACACAGCGTTCACACATTAGCTGCAACACAGCGTTCACACATTAGATGCAACACAGCGTTCACACATTGGATGCAACACAGCGTTCACACATTCGATGCAACGCAGCGTTCACACATTAGCTGCATCACAGCGTTCACACATTAGATGCAAAACAGTGTTCACACATTAGATGCAACACAGCGTTCACACATTGGATGCAACACAGCGTTCACACATTCGATGCAAAACAGTGTTCACACATTAGCTGCAACACAGAGTTCACACATTAGATGCAACACAGCGTTCACACATTGGATGCAACACAGTGTTCACACATTCGATGCAACACAGCGTTCACACATTAGCTGCATCACAGCGTTCACACATTAGATGCAATACAGTGTTCACACATTAGATGCAACACAGCGTTCACACATTAGATGCAACACCTTGTTCACACATTAGATGCAACACAGCGTTCACACATTAGATGCAACACAGTGTTCACACATTAGATGCAACACCGTGTTCACACATTAGATGCAACACAGCGTTCACACATTAGATGCAACACCTTGTTCACACATTAGATGCAACACAGCGTTCACACATTAGATGCAACACAGTGTTCACACATTAGATGCAACACCTTGTTCACACATTAGATGCAACACAGCGTTCACTCATTAGCTGTAACACAGAGTTCACACATTGGACACAACACAGCATTCACACATTAGATGCAACACAGTGTTCACACATTAGCTGCAACACAGTGTTCACACATTAGATGCAACACAGCGTTCACACATTAGATGCAACACAGTGTTCACACATTAGCTGCAACAAAGTGCTCACACATTGGATGCAACACAGCGTTCACACATTAGATGCAACACAGTGTTCACACATGAGCTGCAACACAGTGTTCACACATTAGATGCAACACAGCGTTCACACATTAGATGCAACACAGCGTTCACACATTAGATGCAACACAGTGTTCACACCTTGGATGCAACACAGTGATCAAACATTAGATGCAACACAGCGTTCACACATTAGATGCAACACAGTGTTCACACATTGGACATAACACAGCGTTCACACATTAGATACAACACAGCGATCACACATTAGATGCAACACAGCGTTCACACATTAGATGCAACACAGTGTTCACACCTTGGATGCAACACAGTGATCAAACATTAGATGCAACACAGCGTTCACACATTAGATGCAACACAGCGTTCACACATTAGATGCAACACATTGTTCACACATTAGATACAACACAGTGTTCACACATTAGATGCAACACATTGTTCACACATTAGCTGCAACACAGTGTTCACACATTAGATGCAACACAGCGTTCACACATTGGATGCAACACAGCGTTCACACATTAGATGCAAAACAGTGTTCACACATTAGATGCAACACAGCGTTCACACATTAGATGCAGCAAATTGTTCACACATTAGATGCAACACAGCGTTCACACATTAGATGCAAAACAGTGTTCACACATTAGATGCAACACAGCGTTCACACATTAGATGCAACACCTTGTTCACACATTAGATGCAACACTGCGTTCACACATTAGATGCAACACAGTGTTCACACATTAGATGCAACACAGTGTTCACACATTAGATGCAACACCTTGTTCACACATTAGATTCAACACAGCGTTCACTCATTAGCTGTAACACAGAGTTCACACATTGGACACAACACAGCGTTCACACATTAGATGCAACACAGTGTTCACACATTAGCTGCAACACAGTGTTCACACATTAGATGCAACACATTGTTCACACATAAGCTGCAACACAGTGTTCACACATTAGATGCAACACAGCGTTCACACATTGGATGCAACACAGCGTTCACACATTAGATGCCAAACAGTGTTCACACATTAGATGCAACACAGCGTTCACACATTAGATGCAACACCTTGTTCACACATTAGATGCAACACAGCGTTCACACATTAGATGCAACACAGTGTTCACACATTAGATGCAACACAGCGTTCACACATTAGATGCAACACAGCGTTCACACATTAGATGCAACACCTTGTTCACACATTAGATGCAACACAGCATTCACACATTAGATGCAACACCTTGTTCACACATTAGATGCAACACAGCGTTCACTCATTAGATGCATCACAGTGTTCACACATTAGCTGCAATACAGTGTTCACACATTAGATGCATCACAGTGTTCACACATTAGCTGCAACACAGCGTTCACACATTAGATGCAACACAGCGTTCACACATTAGCTGCAACACAGCGTTCACACATTCGATGCAACACAGTGTTCACACATTAGATGCAACACCTTGTTCACACATTAGATGCAACACAGCGTTCACTCATTAGATGCATCACAGTGTTCACACATTAGCTGCAACACAGTGTTCACACATTAGATGCAACACCTTGTTCACACATTAGATGCAACACAGCGTTCACTCATTAGCTGCAACACAGCGTTCACACATTAGATGCAACACAGCGTTCACACATTAGATGCATCACAGTGTTCACACATTAGCTGCAACACAGCGTTCACACATTAGATGCAACACAACGTTCACACATTAGATGCAACACAGTGTTCACACATTAGATGCAACACAGCGTTCACTCATTAGATGCATCACAGTGTTCACACATTAGCTGCAACACAGCGTTCACACATTAGATGCAACACAGCGTTCACACATTAGATGCAACACAGTGTTCACACATTAGATGCAACACCTTGTTCACACATTAGATGCAACACAGCGTTCACACATTAGATGCAACACAGTGTTCACACATTAGATGCAACACCTTGTTCACACATTAGATGCAACACAGCGTTCACTCATTAGATGCATCACAGTGTTCACACATTAGCTGCAACACAGCGTTCACACATTAGATGCAACACAGCGTTCACACATTAGATGCAACACAGTGTTCACACATTAGATGCAACACCTTGTTCACACATTAGATGCAACACAGCGTTCACTCATTAGATGCATCACAGTGTTCACACATTAGCTGTAACACAGAGTTCACACATTGGACACAACACAGCGTTCACACATTAGATGCATCACAGTGTTCACACATGAGCTGCAACACAGTGTTCACACATTAGATGCAACACAGCGTTCATACATTAGATGCAACACAGTGTTCACACATTAGCTGCAACAAAGTGCTCACACATTGGATGCAACACAGCGTTCACACATTAGATGCAACACAGAGTTCACACATTAGCTGCAACACAGTGTTCACACATTAGATGCAACACAGCGTTCACACATTAGATGCAACACAGCGTTCACACATTAGATGCAACACAGTGTTCACACCTTGGATGCAACACAGTGATCAAACATTAGATGCAACACAGCGTTCACACATTAGATGCAACACAGTGTTCACACATTAGATGCAACACAGTGTTCACACATTGGACATAACACAGCGTTCACACATTAGATACAACACAGCGTTCACACATTAGATGCAACACATTGTTCACACATTAGCTGCAACACAGTGTTCACGCATTAGATGCAACACAGCGTTCACACATTGGATGCAACACAGCGTTCACACATTAGTTGCAACACAGTGTTCACACATTAGCTGCAACACAGCGTTCACACATTAGCTGCAACACAGTTTTCACACATTAGATGCAACACAGTGTTCACACATTAGATGCAACACAGTGTTCACACATTAGCTGCAACAAAGTGCTCACACATTGGATGCAACACAGCGTTCACACATTAGATGCAACACAGTGTTCACACATGAGCTGCAACACAGTGTTCACACATTAGATGCAACACAGCGTTCACACATTAGATGCAACACAGCGTTCACACATTCGATGCAACACAGTGTTCACACCTTGGATGCAACACAGTGATCAAACATTAGATGCAACACAGCGTTCACACATTAGATGCAACACAGTGTTCACACATTGGACATAACACAGCGTTCACACATTAGATGCAACACATTGTTCACACATTAGCTGCAACACAGTGTTCACACATTAGATGCAACACATTGTTCACACATTAGCTGCAACACAGTGTTCACACATTAGATGCAACACAGCGTTGACACATTGGATGCAACACAGCGTTCACACATTAGATGCAACACAGTGTTCACACATTAGATGCAACACCTTGTTCACACATTAGATGCAACACAGCGTTCACACATTAGATGCAACACAGTGTTCACACATTAGATGCAACACCTTGTTCACACATTAGATGCAACACAGCGTTCACTCATTAGATGCATCACAGTGTTCACACATTAGCTGCAACACAGCGTTCACACATTAGATGCAACACAGCGTTCACACATTAGATGCAACACAGTGTTCACACATTAGATGCAACACCTTGTTCACACATTAGATGCAACACAGCGTTCACTCATTAGATGCATCACAGTGTTCACACATTAGCTGTAACACAGAGTTCACACATTGGACACAACACAGCGTTCACACATTCGATGCATCACAGTGTTCACACATTAGCTGCAACACAGTGTTCACACATTAGATGCAACACAGCGTTCACACATTAGATGCAACACAGTGTTCACACATTAGCTGCAACAAAGTGCTCACACATTGGATGCAACACAGCGTTCACACATTAGATGCAACACAGAGTTCACACATGAGCTGCAACACAGTGTTCACACATTAGATGCAACACAGCGTTCACACATTAGATGCAACACAGCGTTCACACATTAGATGCAACACAGTGTTCACACCTTGGATGCAACACAGTGATCAAACATTAGATGCAACACAGCGTTCACACATTAGATGCAACACAGTGTTCACACATTAGATGCAACACAGTGTTCACACATTGGACATAACACAGCGTTCACACATTAGATACAACACAGCGTTCACACATTAGATGCAACACATTGTTCACACATTAGCTGCAACACAGTGTTCACACATTAGATGCAACACAGCGTTCACACATTGGAAGCAACACAGCGTTCACACATTAGTTGCAACACAGTGTTCACACATTAGCTGCAACACAGCGTTCACACATTAGTTGCAACACAGTTTTCACACATTAGATGCAACACAGTGTTCACACATTAGATGCAACACAGTGTTCACACATTAGCTGCAACAAAGTGCTCACACATTGGATGCAACACAGCGTTCACACATTAGATGCAACACAGTGGTCACACATGAGCTGCAACACAGTGTTCACACATTAGATGCAACACAGCGTTCACACATTAGATGCAATACAGCGTTCACACATTAGATGCAACACAGTGTTCACACCTTGGATGCAACACAGTGATCAAACATTAGATGCAACACAGCGTTCACACATTAGATGCAACACAGTGTTCACACATTGGACATAACACAGCGTTCACACATTAGATGCAACACATTGTTCACACATTAGCTGCAACACAGTGTTCACACATTAGATGCAACACATTGTTCACACATTAGCTGCAACACAGTGTTCACACATTAGATGCAACACAGCGTTCACACATTGGATGCAACACAGCGTTCACTCATTAGATGCAACACAGTGTTCACACATTAGCTGCAACACAGCGTTCACACATTAGTTGCAACACAGTGTTCACACATTAGTTGCAACACAGTGTTCACACATTAGCTGCAACACAGTGTTCACACATTAGATGCAACACAGCGTTCACACATTAGCTGCAACACAGTGTTCACACATTAGATGCAACACAGCGTTCACACATTGGATGCAACACAGCGTTCACACATTAGCTGCAACACAGTTTTCACACATTAGATACAACAGCGTTCACACATTGGATGCAACACAGCGTTCACACATTAGATGCAAAACAGTGTTCACACATTAGCTGCAACACAGCGTTCACACATTGGACACAACACAGTGTTCACACATTAGATACAGCACAGCATTCACACATTAGATGCAACACAGTGTTCACACTTTCGCTGCAACACAGTGTTCACACATTAGATGCAACACAGTGATCACACATTAGATACAACATATTGTTCACACATTAGGTGCAACACAGTGTGCACACATTAGATACAGCACAGAGTTCAGACATTAGATGCAACACAGTGTTCACACTTTAGCTGCAACACAGTGTTCACACATTAGATGGAACACAGTGATCACACATTAGATACAACACATTGTTCACACATTTGATACGACACAGTATTCACACATTAGATGCAACACAGTGTTCACACATTAGATACAACACAGTGTTCACACATTAGATGCAACACCGTGTTCACACATTAGATGCAACACAGCGTTCACACATTAGATGCAACACCGTGTTCACACATTAGATGCAACACAGCGTTCACACATTAGAAGCAACACAGTGTTCACACATTAGATGCAACAGCGTGTTCACACATTAGATGCAACACAGCGTTCACTCATTAGATGCAACACACTGTTCACACATTAGCTGCAACACAGTGTTCACACATTAGATGCAACACAGCATTCACACATTAGATGCAACAAAGTGTTCACACATTGGACATAACACAGCGTTCACACATTAGATACAACACAGCGTTCACACATTAGATGCAACACAGTGTTCACACATTAGCTGCAACACAGTGTTCCCACATTAGATGCAACACAGTGTTCACACATTAGCTGCAACACAGTGTTCACACATTAGATGCAACACAGCGTTCACACATTGGATGCAACACAGCGTTCACACATTAGATGCAACACAGTGTTCACACATTAGATGCAACACCTTGTTCACACATTAGATGCAACACAGCGTTCACACATTAGATGCAACACAGTGTTCACACATTAGATGCAACACAGCGTTCACACATTAGATGCAACAAAGTGTTCACACATTGGACATAACACAGCGTTCACACATTAGATACAACACAGCGTTCACACATTAGATGCAACACAGTGTTCACACATTAGCTGCAACACAGTGTTCCCACATTAGATGCAACACAGTGTTCACACATTAGCTGCAACACAGTGTTCACACATTAGATGCAACACAGCGTTCACACATTGGATGCAACACAGCGTTCACACATTAGATGCAACACAGTGTTCACACATTAGATGCAACACCTTGTTCACACATTAGATGCAACACAGCGTTCACACATTAGATGCAACACAGTGTTCACACATTAGATGCAACACCTTGTTCACACATTAGATGCAACACAGCGTTCACTCATTAGATGCATCACAGTGTTCACACATTAGCTGCAACACAGCGTTCACACATTAGATGCAACACAGCGTTCACACATTAGATGCAACACAGTGTTCACACATTAGATGCAACACCTTGTTCACACATTAGATGCAACACAGCGTTCACTCATCAGATGCATCACAGTGTTCACACATTAGCTGTAACACAGAGTTCACACATTGGACACAACACAGCGTTCACACATTAGATGCATCACAGTGTTCACACATTAGCTGCAACACAGTGTTCACACATTAGATGCAACACAGCGTTCACACATTAGATGCAACACAGTGTTCACACATTAGCTGCAACAAAGTGCTCACACATTGGATGCAACACAGCGTTCACACATTAGATGCAACACGGAGTTCACACATGAGCTGCAACACAGTGTTCACACATTAGATGCAACACAGCGTTCACACATTAGATGCAACACAGCGTTCACACATTAGATGCAACACAGTGTTCACACCTTGGATGCAACACAGTGATCAAACATTAGATGCAACACAGCGTTCACACATTAGATGCAACACAGTGTTCACACATTAGATGCAACACAGTGTTCACACATTGGACATAACACAGCGTTCACACATTAGATACAACACAGCGTTCACACATTAGATGCAACACATTGTTCACACATTAGCTGCAACACAGTGTTCACACATTAGATGCAACACAGCGTTCACACATTGGATGCAACACAGCGTTCACACATTAGTTGCAACACAGTGTTCACACATTAGCTGCAACACAGCGTTCACACATTAGTTGCAACACAGTTTTCACACATTAGATGCAACACAGTGTTCACACGTTAGATGCAACACAGTGTTCACACATTAGCTGCAACAAAGTGCTCACACATTGGATGCAACACAGCGTTCACACATTAGATGCAACACAGTGTTCACACATGAGCTGCAACACAGTGTTCACACATTAGATGCAACACAGCGTTCACACATTAGATGCAACACAGCGTTCACACATTAGATGCAACACAGTGTTCACACCTTGGATGCAACACAGTGATCAAACAGTAGATGCAACACAGCGTTCACACATTAGATGCAACACAGTGTTCACACATTGGACATAACACAGCGTTCACACATTAGATGCAACACATTGTTCACACATTAGCTGCAACACAGTGTTCACACATTAGATGCAACACATTGTTCACACATTAGCTGCAACACAGTGTTCACACATTAGATGCAACACAGCGTTCACACATTGGATGCAACACAGCGTTCACACATTAGATGCAACACAGTGTTCACACATTAGCTGCAACACAGCGTTCACACATTAGTTGCAACACAGTGTTCACACATTAGTTGCAACACAGTGTTCACACATTAGCTGCAACACAGTGTTCACACATTAGATGCAACACAGCGTTCACACATTAGCTGCAACACAGTGTTCACACATTAGATGCAACACAGCGTTCACACATTGGATGCAACACAGCGTTCACACATTAGCTGCAACACAGTTTTCACACATTAGATACAACAGCGTTCACACATTGGATGCAACACAGCGTTCACACATTAGATGCAAAACAGTGTTCACACATTAGCTGCAACACAGCGTTCACACATTGGACACAACACAGTGTTCACACATTAGATACAGCACAGCATTCACACATTAGATGCAACACAGTGTTCACACTTTCGCTGCAACACAGTGTTCACACATTAGATGCAACACAGTGATCACACATTAGATACAACACATTGTTCACACATTAGGTGCAACACAGTGTGCACACATTAGATACAGCACAGAGTTCAGACATTAGATGCAACACAGTGTTCACACTTTAGCTGCAACACAGGGTTCACACATTAGATGGAACACAGTGATCACACATTAGATACAACACATTGTTCACACATTTGATACGACACAGTATTCACACATTAGATGCAACACAGTGTTCACACATTAGATGCAACACAGTGTTCACACATTAGATGCAACACCGTGTTCACACATTAGATGCAACACAGCGTTCACACATTAGATGCAACACCGTGTTCACACATTAGATGCAACACAGCGTTCACACATTAGAAGCAACACAGTGTTCACACATTAGATGCAACAGCGTGTTCACACATTAGATGCAACACAGCGTTCACTCATTAGATGCAACACACTGTTCACACATTAGCTGCAACACAGTGTTCACACATTAGATGCAACACAGCGTTCACACATTAGATGCAGCAAAGTGTTCACACATTGGACATAACACAGCGTTCACACATTAGATACAACACAGCGTTCTCACATTAGATGCAACACAGTGTTCACACATTAGCTGCAACACAGTGTTCCCACATTAGATGCAACACAGTGTTCACACATTAGCTGCAACACAGTGTTCACACATTAGATGCAACACAGCGTTCACACATTAGATGCAACACAGTGTTCACACATTAGATGCAACACCTTGTTAACACATTAGATGCAACACAGCGTTCACTCATTCGATACAACACAGCGTTCACACATTAGATGCAACACAGCGTTCACACATTAGATGCAACACCGTGTTCACACATTAGATGCAACACAGCGTTCACACATTAGATGCAACACCGTGTTCACACATTAGATGCAACACAGTGTTCACACATTACCTGCAACACAGCGTTCACACATTGGATGCAACACAGTGTTCACACATTAGATGCAACACAGTGTTCACACATTACCTGCAATACAGCGTTCACACATTGGATGCAACACAGAGTTCACACATTGGACACAACACAGCGTTCACACATTCGATACAACACAGCGTTCACACATTAGATGCAACACAGCGTTCACACATTAGATGCAACACCGTGTTCACACATTAGATGCAACACCGTGTTCACACATTAGATGCAACACAGCGTTCACTCATTAGCTGCAACGCAGTGTTCACACATTGGGCAGAACACAGCGTTCACACATTGGATGCAACACAGTGTTCACACATTAGATGCAACACCGTGTTCACACATTAGATGCAACACAGTGTTCACACATTAGATGCAACACCGTGTTCACACATTAGATGCAACACAGCGTTCACACATTAGATGCAACACCGTGTTCACACATTAGATGCAACACAGCGTTCACACATTAGATGCAACACAGCGTTCACTCACTAGCTGCAACACAGTGTTCACACATTAGATGCAACACAGCGTTCACACATTAGATGCAACACAGTGTTCACACATTAGCTGCAACACAGTGTTCACACATTAGATGCAACACAGCGTTCACACATTAGATACAACACAGCGTTCACACATTAGATGCAACACAGTGTTCACACATTAGCTGCAACACAGTGTTCACACATTGGACACAACACAGCGTTCACACATTAGATACAACACAGCGTTCACACATTAGATGCAACACAGTGTTCACACATTAGCTGCAACACAGTGTTCACACATTAGATGCAACACAGCGTTCACACATTAGATGCAACACAGTGTTCACACATTAGCTGCAACACAGTGTTCACACATTAGATGCAACACAGCGTTCACACATTAGATGCAACACAGCGTTCACACATTAGATGCAACACAGTGTTCACACCTTGGATGCAACACAGTGATCAAACATTAGATGCAACACAGCGTTCACACATTAGATGCAACACAGTGTTCACACCTTGGATGCAACACAGTGATCAAACATTAGATGCAACACAGCGTTCACACATTAGATGCAACACAGTGTTCACACATTAGATGCAACACCGTGTTCACACATTAGATGCAACACAGCGTTCACACATTAGATGCAACACAGTGTTCACACATTAGATGCAACACCGTGTTCACACATTAGATGCAACACAGCGTTCACACATTAGATGCAACACCGTGTTCACACATTAGATGCAACACAGCGTTCACACATTAGATGCAACACCGTGTTCACACATTAGATGCAACACAGTGTTCACACATTGGACACAACACAGCGTTCACACATTAGATACAACACAGCGTTCACACATTAGATGCAACACAGTGTTCACACATTAGATGCAACACAGCGTTCACACATTAGATGCAACACAGCGTTCACACATTAGATGCAACACAGTGTTCACACCTTGGATGCAACACAGTGATCAAACATTAGATGCAACACAGTGTTCACATATGAGCTGCAACAAAGTGTTCACACATTGGATGCAACACAGCGTTCACACATTAGATGCAACACAGTGTTCACACATGAGCTGCAACACAGCGTTCACACATTAGATACAACACAGCGTTCACACATTAGATGCAACACATTGTTCACACATTAGCTGCAACACAGTGTTCACACATTAGATTCAACACAGCGTTCACACATTGGATGCAACACAGCGTTCACACATTAGATGCAACACAGTGTTCACACATTAGCTGCAACACAGCGTTCACACATTAGTTGCTACACAGTGTTCACACATTAGATGCAACACAGTGTTCACACATTAGCTGCAACACAGTGTTCACACATTGGACACAACACAGCGTTCACACATTAGATACAACACAGCGTTCACACATTAGATGCAACACAGTGTTCACACATTAGCTGCAACACAGTGTTCACACATTAGATGCAACACAGCGTTCACACATTAGATGCAACACAGTGTTCACACATTAGCTGCAACACAGTGTTCACACATTAGATGCAACACAGCGTTCACACATTAGATGCAACACAGCGTTCACACATTAGATGCAACACAGTGTTCACACCTTGGATGCAACACAGTGATCAAACATTAGATGCAACACAGCGTTCACACATTAGATGCAACACAGTGTTCACACCTTGGATGCAACACAGTGATCAAACATTAGATGCAACACAGCGTTCACACATTAGATGCAACACAGTGTTCACACATTAGATGCAACACCGTGTTCACACATTAGATGCAACACAACGTTCACACATTAGATGCAACACAGTGTTCACACATTAGATGCAACACCGTGTTCACACATTAGATGCAACACAGCGTTCACACATTAGATGCAACACAGCGTTCACACATTAGATGCAACACAGCGTTCACACATTAGATGCAACACAGTGTTCACACCTTGGATGCAACACAGTGATCAAACATTAGATGCAACACAGTGTTCACATATGAGCTGCAACAAAGTGTTCACACATTGGATGCAACACAGCGTTCACACATTAGATGCAACACAGTGTTCACACATGAGCTGCAACACAGTGTTCACACATTAGATGCAACACCGTGTTCACACATTAGATGCAACACAGCGTTCGCACATTAGATGCAACACAGTGTTCACACATTAGATGCAGCACCGTGTTCACACATTAGATGCAACACAGCGTTCACACATTAGATGCAACACCGTGTTCACACATTAGATGCAACACAGCGTTCACACATTAGATGCAACACCGTGTTCACACATTAGATGCAACACAGTGTTCACACATTGGACACAACACAGCGTTCACACATTAGATACAACACAGCGTTCACACATTAGATGCAACACAGTGTTCACACATTAGCTGCAACACAGTGTTCACACATTAGATGCAACACAGCGTTCACACATTAGATGCAACACAGCGTTCACACATTAGATGCAACACAGTGTTCACACCTTGGATGCAACACAGTGATCAAACATTAGATGCAACACAGTGTTCACATATGAGCTGCAACAAAGTGTTCACACATTGGATGCAACACAGCGTTCACACATTAGATGCAACACAGTGTTCACACATGAGCTGCAACACAGCGTTCACACATTAGATACAACACAGCGTTCACACATTAGATGCAACACATTGTTCACACATTAGCTGCAACACAGTGTTCACACATTAGATTCAACACAGCGTTCACACATTGGATGCAACACAGCGTTCACACATTAGATGCAACACAGTGTTCACACATTAGCTGCAACACAGCGTTCACACATTAGTTGCTACACAGTGTTCACACATTAGATGCAACACAGTGTTCACACATTAGCTGCAACACAGTGTTCACACAATAGATGCAACACAGCGTTCACACATTGGATGCAACACAGCGTTCACACATTAGCTGCAACACAGTGTTCACACATTAGATGCAACACAGCGTTCACACATTGGATGCAACACAGCGTTCACACATTAGCTGCAACACAGTGTTCACACATTAGATGCAACACAGCGTTCACACATTGGATGCAACACAGCCTTCACACATTAGCTGCAACACAGCGTTCACACATTAGATGCAACACAGTGTTCACACATTAGATGCAACACAGTGTTCACACATTAGCTGCAACACAGCGTTCACACATTAGATACAACACAGTTTTCACACATTAGATACAACAGTGTTCACACATTAGATGCAACAAAGCGATCACACATTAGATGCAACACAGTGTTCACACCTTGGATGCAACACAGTGATCAAACATTAGATGCAACACAGCGTTCACACATTAGATGCAACACCGTGTTCACACATTAGATGCAACACAACGTTCACTCATTAGCTGCAACGCAGTTTTCACACATTGGGCAGAGCACAGCGTTCACACATTGGATGCAACACAGTGTTCACACATTAGATGCAACACAGCTTTCACTCATTAGCTGCAACGCAGTTTTCACACATTGGGCAGAACACAGCGTTCACACATTGGATGCAACACAGTGTTCACACATTAGATGCAACACAACGTTCACACATTAGATGCAACACAGTGTTCACACATTAGATGCAACACCGTGTTCACACATTAGATGCAACACAGCGTTCACACATTAGATGCAACACAGCGTTCACACATTAGATGCAACACAGCGTTCACACATTAGATGCAACACAGTGTTCACACCTTGGATGCAACACAGTGATCAAACATTAGATGCAACACAGCGTTCACACATTAGATGCAACACAGTGTTCACACATTAGATGCAACACAGTGTTCACACATTGGACATAACACAGCGTTCACACATTAGATACAACACAGCGTTCACACATTAGATGCAACACATTGTTCACACATTAGCTGCAACACAGTGTTCACACATTAGATGCAACACAGCGTTCACACATTGGATGCAACACAGCGTTCACACATTAGTTGCAACACAGTGTTCACACATTAGCTGCAACACAGAGTTCACACATTAGTTGCAACACAGTTTTCACACATTAGATGCAACACAGTGTTCACACATTAGATGCAACACAGTGTTCACACATTAGCTGCAACAAAGTGCTCACACATTGGATGCAACACAGCGTTCACACATTAGATGCAACACAGTGGTCACACATGAGCTGCAACACAGTGTTCACACATTAGATGCAACACAGCGTTCACACATTAGATGCAACACAGCGTTCACACATTAGATGCAACACAGTGTTCACACCTTGGATGCAACACAGTGATCAAACATTAGATGCAACACAGCGTTCACACATTAGATGCAACACAGTGTTCACACATTGGACATAACACAGCGTTCACACATTAGATGCAACACATTGTTCACACATTAGCTGCAACACAGTGTTCACACATTAGATGCAACACATTGTTCACACATTAGCTGCAACACAGTGTTCACACATTAGATGCAACACAGCGTTCACACATTGGATGCAACACAGCGTTCACTCATTAGATGCAACACAGTGTTCACACATTAGCTGCAACACAGCGTTCACACATTAGTTGCAACACAGTGTTCACACATTAGTTGCAACACAGTGTTCACACATTAGCTGCAACACAGTGTTCACACATTAGATGCAACACAGCGTTCACACATTAGCTGCAACACAGTGTTCACACATTAGATGCAACACAGCGTTCACACATTGGATGCAACACAGCGTTCACACATTAGCTGCAACACAGTTTTCACACATTAGATACAACAGCGTTCACACATTGGATGCAACACAGCGTTCACACATTAGATGCAAAACAGTGTTCACACATTAGCTGCAACACAGCGTTCACACATTGGACACAACACAGTGTTCACACATTAGATACAGCACAGCATTCACACATTAGATGCAACACAGTGTTCACACTTTCGCTGCAACACAGTGTTCACACATTAGATGCAACACAGTGATCACACATTAGATACAACATATTGTTCACACATTAGGTGCAACACAGTGTGCACACATTAGATACAGCACAGAGTTCAGACATTAGATGCAACACAGTGTTCACACTTTAGCTGCAACACAGTGTTCACACATTAGATGGAACACAGTGATCACACATTAGATACAACACATTGTTCACACATTTGATACGACACAGTATTCACACATTAGATGCAACACAGTGTTCACACATTAGATACAACACAGTGTTCACACATTAGATGCAACACCGTGTTCACACATTAGATGCAACACAGCGTTCACACATTAGATGCAACACCGTGTTCACACATTAGATGCAACACAGCGTTCACACATTAGAAGCAACACAGTGTTCACACATTAGATGCAACAGCGTGTTCACACATTAGATGCAACACAGCGTTCACTCATTAGATGCAACACACTGTTCACACATTAGCTGCAACACAGTGTTCACACATTAGATGCAACACAGCGTTCACACATTAGATGCAACAAAGTGTTCACACATTGGACATAACACAGCGTTCACACATTAGATACAACACAGCGTTCACACATTAGATGCAACACAGTGTTCACACATTAGCTGCAACACAGTGTTCCCACATTAGATGCAACACAGTGTTCACACATTAGCTGCAACACAGTGTTCACACATTAGATGCAACACAGCGTTCACACATTGGATGCAACACAGCGTTCACACATTAGATGCAACACAGTGTTCACACATTAGATGCAACACCTTGTTCACACATTAGATGCAACACAGCGT
This sequence comes from Heterodontus francisci, assembly GCF_036365525.1. Lineage (NCBI taxonomy): Eukaryota > Metazoa > Chordata > Chondrichthyes > Heterodontiformes > Heterodontidae > Heterodontus > Heterodontus francisci. Next base: position 11,454,087 of record NC_090381.1, on the reverse strand, counting down.
TCACACATTAGATGCAACACAGTGTTCACACATTAGATGCAACACAGCGTTCACACATTAGATGCAACAAAGTGTTCACACATTGGACATAACACAGCGTTCACACATTAGATACAACACAGCGTTCACACATTAGATGCAACACAGTGTTCACACATTAGCTGCAACACAGTGTTCCCACATTAGATGCAACACAGTGTTCACACATTAGCTGCAACACAGTGTTCACACATTAGATGCAACACAGCGTTCACACATTGGATGCAACACAGCGTTCACACATTAGATGCAACACAGTGTTCACACATTAGATGCAACACCTTGTTCACACATTAGATGCAACACAGCGTTCACACATTAGATGCAACACAGTGTTCACACATTAGATGCAACACCTTGTTCACACATTAGATGCAACACAGCGTTCACTCATTAGATGCATCACAGTGTTCACACATTAGCTGCAACACAGCGTTCACACATTAGATGCAACACAGCGTTCACACATTAGATGCAACACAGTGTTCACACATTAGATGCAACACCTTGTTCACACATTAGATGCAACACAGCGTTCACTCATCAGATGCATCACAGTGTTCACACATTAGCTGTAACACAGAGTTCACACATTGGACACAACACAGCGTTCACACATTAGATGCATCACAGTGTTCACACATTAGCTGCAACACAGTGTTCACACATTAGATGCAACACAGCGTTCACACATTAGATGCAACACAGTGTTCACACATTAGCTGCAACAAAGTGCTCACACATTGGATGCAACACAGCGTTCACACATTAGATGCAACACGGAGTTCACACATGAGCTGCAACACAGTGTTCACACATTAGATGCAACACAGCGTTCACACATTAGATGCAACACAGCGTTCACACATTAGATGCAACACAGTGTTCACACCTTGGATGCAACACAGTGATCAAACATTAGATGCAACACAGCGTTCACACATTAGATGCAACACAGTGTTCACACATTAGATGCAACACAGTGTTCACACATTGGACATAACACAGCGTTCACACATTAGATACAACACAGCGTTCACACATTAGATGCAACACATTGTTCACACATTAGCTGCAACACAGTGTTCACACATTAGATGCAACACAGCGTTCACACATTGGATGCAACACAGCGTTCACACATTAGTTGCAACACAGTGTTCACACATTAGCTGCAACACAGCGTTCACACATTAGTTGCAACACAGTTTTCACACATTAGATGCAACACAGTGTTCACACATTAGATGCAACACAGTGTTCACACATTAGCTGCAACAAAGTGCTCACACATTGGATGCAACACAGCGTTCACACATTAGATGCAACACAGTGTTCACACATGAGCTGCAACACAGTGTTCACACATTAGATGCAACACAGCGTTCACACATTAGATGCAACACAGCGTTCACACATTAGATGCAACACAGTGTTCACACCTTGGATGCAACACAGTGATCAAACAGTAGATGCAACACAGCGTTCACACATTAGATGCAACACAGTGTTCACACATTGGACATAACACAGCGTTCACACATTAGATGCAACACATTGTTCACACATTAGCTGCAACACAGTGTTCACACATTAGATGCAACACATTGTTCACACATTAGCTGCAACACAGTGTTCACACATTAGATGCAACACAGCGTTCACACATTGGATGCAACACAGCGTTCACACATTAGATGCAACACAGTGTTCACACATTAGCTGCAACACAGCGTTCACACATTAGTTGCAACACAGTGTTCACACATTAGTTGCAACACAGTGTTCACACATTAGCTGCAACACAGTGTTCACACATTAGATGCAACACAGCGTTCACACATTAGCTGCAACACAGTGTTCACACATTAGATGCAACACAGCGTTCACACATTGGATGCAACACAGCGTTCACACATTAGCTGCAACACAGTTTTCACACATTAGATACAACAGCGTTCACACATTGGATGCAACACAGCGTTCACACATTAGATGCAAAACAGTGTTCACACATTAGCTGCAACACAGCGTTCACACATTGGACACAACACAGTGTTCACACATTAGATACAGCACAGCATTCACACATTAGATGCAACACAGTGTTCACACTTTCGCTGCAACACAGTGTTCACACATTAGATGCAACACAGTGATCACACATTAGATACAACACATTGTTCACACATTAGGTGCAACACAGTGTGCACACATTAGATACATCACAGAGTTCAGACATTAGATGCAACACAGTGTTCACACTTTAGCTGCAACACAGTGTTCACACATTAGATGGAACACAGTGATCACACATTAGATACAACACATTGTTCACACATTTGATACGACACAGTATTCACACATTAGATGCAACACAGTGTTCACACATTAGATGCAACACAGTGTTCACACATTAGATGCAACACCGTGTTCACACATTAGATGCAACACAGCGTTCACACATTAGATGCAACACCGTGTTCACACATTAGATGCAACACAGCGTTCACACATTAGAAGCAACACAGTGTTCACACATTAGATGCAACAGCGTGTTCACACATTAGATGCAACACAGCGTTCACTCATTAGATGCAACACACTGTTCACACATTAGCTGCAACACAGTGTTCACACATTAGATGCAACACAGCGTTCACACATTAGATGCAACAAAGTGTTCACACATTGGACATAACACAGCGTTCACACATTAGATACAACACAGCGTTCTCACATTAGATGCAACACAGTGTTCACACATTAGCTGCAACACAGTGTTCCCACATTAGATGCAACACAGTGTTCACACATTAGCTGCAACACAGTGTTCACACATTAGATGCAACACAGCGTTCACACATTAGATGCAACACAGTGTTCACACATTAGATGCAACACCTTGTTCACACATTAGATGCAACACAGCGTTCACTCATTCGATACAACACAGCGTTCACACATTAGATGCAACACAGCGTTCACACATTAGATGCAACACCGTGTTCACACATTAGATGCAACACAGCGTTCACACATTAGATGCAACACCGTGTTCACACATTAGATGCAACACAGTGTTCACACATTACCTGCAACACAGCGTTCACACATTGGATGCAACACAGTGTTCACACATTAGATGCAACACAGTGTTCACACATTACCTGCAATACAGCGTTCACACATTGGATGCAACACAGAGTTCACACATTGGACACAACACAGCGTTCACACATTCGATACAACACAGCGTTCACACATTAGATGCAACACAGCGTTCACACATTAGATGCAACACCGTGTTCACACATTAGATGCAACACCGTGTTCACACATTAGATGCAACACAGCGTTCACTCATTAGCTGCAACGCAGTGTTCACACATTGGGCAGAACACAGCGTTCACACATTGGATGCAACACAGTGTTCACACATTAGATGCAACACCGTGTTCACACATTAGATGCAACACAGTGTTCACACATTAGATGCAACACCGTGTTCACACATTAGATGCAACACAGCGTTCACACATTAGATGCAACACCGTGTTCACACATTAGATGCAACACAGCGTTCACACATTAGATGCAACACAGCGTTCACTCACTAGCTGCAACACAGTGTTCACACATTAGATGCAACACAGCGTTCACACATTAGATGCAACACAGTGTTCACACATTAGCTGCAACACAGTGTTCACACATTAGATGCAACACAGCGTTCACACATTAGATACAACACAGCGTTCACACATTTGATGCAACACAGTGTTCACACATTAGCTGCAACACAGTGTTCACACATTGGACACAACACAGCGTTCACACATTAGATACAACACAGCGTTCACACATTAGATGCAACACAGTGTTCACACATTAGCTGCAACACAGTGTTCACACATTAGATGCAACACAGCGTTCACACATTAGATGCAACACAGTGTTCACACATTAGCTGCAACACAGTGTTCACACATTAGATGCAACACAGCGTTCACACATTAGATGCAACACAGCGTTCACACATTAGATGCAACACAGTGTTCACACCTTGGATGCAACACAGTGATCAAACATTAGATGCAACACAGCGTTCACACATTAGATGCAACACAGTGTTCACACCTTGGATGCAACACAGTGATCAAACATTAGATGCAACACAGCGTTCACACATTAGATGCAACACAGTGTTCACACATTAGATGCAACACCGTGTTCACACATTAGATGCAACACAGCGTTCACACATTTGATGCAACACAGTGTTCACACATTAGATGCAACACCGTGTTCACACATTAGATGCAACACAGCGTTCACACATTAGATGCAACACCGTGTTCACACATTAGATGCAACACAGCGTTCACACATTAGATGCAACACCGTGTTCACACATTAGATGCAACACAGTGTTCACACATTGGACACAACACAGCGTTCACACATTAGATACAACACAGCGTTCACACATTAGATGCAACACAGTGTTCACACATTAGCTGCAACACAGTGTTCACACATTAGATGCAACACAGCGTTCACACATTAGATGCAACACAGCGTTCACACATTAGATGCAACACAGTGTTCACACCTTGGATGCAACACAGTGATCAAACATTAGATGCAACACAGTGTTCACATATGAGCTGCAACAAAGTGTTCACACATTGGATGCAACACAGCGTTCACACATTAGATGCAACACAGTGTTCACACATGAGCTGCAACACAGCGTTCACACATTAGATACAACACAGCGTTCACACATTAGATGCAACACATTGTTCACACATTAGCTGCAACACAGTGTTCACACATTAGATTCAACACAGCGTTCACACATTGGATGCAACACAGCGTTCACACATTAGATGCAACACAGTGTTCACACATTAGCTGCAACACAGCGTTCACACATTAGTTGCTACACAGTGTTCACACATTAGATGCAACACAGTGTTCACACATTAGCTGCAACACAGTGTTCACACATTGGACACAACACAGCGTTCACACATTAGATACAACACAGCGTTCACACATTAGATGCAACACAGTGTTCACACATTAGCTGCAACACAGTGTTCACACATTAGATGCAACACAGCGTTCACACATTAGATGCAACACAGTGTTCACACATTAGCTGCAACACAGTGTTCACACATTAGATGCAACACAGCGTTCACACATTAGATGCAACACAGCGTTCACACATTAGATGCAACACAGTGTTCACACCTTGGATGCAACACAGTGATCAAACATTAGATGCAACACAGCGTTCACACATTAGATGCAACACAGTGTTCACACCTTGGATGCAACACAGTGATCAAACATTAGATGCAACACAGCGTTCACACATTAGATGCAACACAGTGTTCACACATTAGATGCAACACCGTGTTCACACATTAGATGCAACACAACGTTCACACATTAGATGCAACACAGTGTTCACACATTAGATGCAACACCGTGTTCACACATTAGATGCAACACAGCGTTCACACATTAGATGCAACACAGCGTTCACACATTAGATGCAACACAGCGTTCACACATTAGATGCAACACAGTGTTCACACCTTGGATGCAACACAGTGATCAAACATTAGATGCAACACAGTGTTCACATATGAGCTGCAACAAAGTGTTCACACATTGGATGCAACACAGCGTTCACACATTAGATGCAACACAGTGTTCACACATGAGCTGCAACACAGTGTTCACACATTAGATGCAACACCGTGTTCACACATTAGATGCAACACAGCGTTCACACATTAGATGCAACACAGTGTTCACACATTAGATGCAGCACCGTGTTCACACATTAGATGCAACACAGCGTTCACACATTAGATGCAACACCGTGTTCACACATTAGATGCAACACAGCGTTCACACATTAGATGCAACACCGTGTTCACACATTAGATGCAACACAGTGTTCACACATTGGACACAACACAGCGTTCACACATTAGATACAACACAGCGTTCACACATTAGATGCAACACAGTGTTCACACATTAGCTGCAACACAGTGTTCACACATTAGATGCAACACAGCGTTCACACATTAGATGCAACACAGCGTTCACACATTAGATGCAACACAGTGTTCACACCTTGGATGCAACACAGTGATCAAACATTAGATGCAACACAGTGTTCACATATGAGCTGCAACAAAGTGTTCACACATTGGATGCAACACAGCGTTCACACATTAGATGCAACACAGTGTTCACACATGAGCTGCAACACAGCGTTCACACATTAGATACAACACAGCGTTCACACATTAGATGCAACACATTGTTCACACATTAGCTGCAACACAGTGTTCACACATTAGATTCAACACAGCGTTCACACATTGGATGCAACACAGCGTTCACACATTAGATGCAACACAGTGTTCACACATTAGCTGCAACACAGCGTTCACACATTAGTTGCTACACAGTGTTCACACATTAGATGCAACACAGTGTTCACACATTAGCTGCAACACAGTGTTCACACAATAGATGCAACACAGCGTTCACACATTGGATGCAACACAGCGTTCACACATTAGCTGCAACACAGTGTTCACACATTAGATGCAACACAGCGTTCACACATTGGATGCAACACAGCGTTCACACATTAGCTGCAACACAGTGTTCACACATTAGATGCAACACAGCGTTCACACATTGGATGCAACACAGCCTTCACACATTAGCTGCAACACAGCGTTCACACATTAGATGCAACACAGTGTTCACACATTAGATGCAACACAGTGTTCACACATTAGCTGCAACACAGCGTTCACACATTAGATACAACACAGTTTTCACACATTAGATACAACAGTGTTCACACATTAGATGCAACAAAGCGATCACACATTAGATGCAACACAGTGTTCACACCTTGGATGCAACACAGTGATCAAACATTAGATGCAACACAGCGTTCACACATTAGATGCAACACCGTGTTCACACATTAGATGCAACACAGCGTTCACTCATTAGCTGCAACGCAGTTTTCACACATTGGGCAGAACACAGCGTTCACACATTGGATGCAACACAGTGTTCACACATTAGATGCAACACAGCGTTCACTCATTAGCTGCAACGCAGTTTTCACACATTGGGCAGAACACAGCGTTCACACATTAGATGCAACACAGTGTTCACACCTTGGATGCAACACAGCGTTCACACATTAGATGCAACACAGTGTTCACACATTAGATGCAACACCGTGTTCACACATTAGATGCAACACAGCGTTCACACATTAGATGCAACACAGTGTTCACACATTAGATGCAACACCGTGTTCACACATTAGATGCAACACAGCGTTCACACATTAGATGCAACACCGTGTTCACACATTAGATGCAACACAGCGTTCACACATTAGATGCAACACCGTGTTCACACATTAGATGCAACACAGTGTTCACACATTGGACACAACACAGCGTTCACACATTAGATACAACACAGCGTTCACACATTAGATGCAACACAGTGTTCACACATTAGCTGCAACACAGTGTTCACACATTAGATGCAACACAGCGTTCACACATTAGATGCAACACAGCGTTCACACATTAGATGCAACACAGTGTTCACACCTTGGATGCAACACAGTGATCAAACATTAGATGCAACACAGTGTTCACATATGAGCTGCAACAAAGTGTTCACGCATTGGATGCAACACAGCGTTCACACATTAGATGCAACACAGTGTTCACACATGAGCTGCAACACAGCGTTCACACATTAGATACAACACAGCGTTCACACATTAGATGCAACACATTGTTCACACATTAGCTGCAACACAGTGTTCACACATTAGATTCAACACAGCGTTCACACATTGGATGCAACACAGCGTTCACACATTAGATGCAACACAGTGTTCACACATTAGCTGCAACACAGCGTTCACACATTAGTTGCTACACAGTGTTCACACATTAGATGCAACACAGTGTTCACACATTAGCTGCAACACAGTGTTCACACATTGGACACAACACAGCGTTCACACATTAGATACAACACTGCGTTCACACATTAGATGCAACACAGTGTTCACACATTAGCTGCAACACAGTGTTCACACATTAGATGCAACACAGCGTTCACACATTAGATGCAACACAGTGTTCACACATTAGCTGCAACACAGTGTTCACACATTAGATGCAACACAGCGTTCACACATTAGATGCAACACAGCGTTCACACATTAGATGCAACACAGTGTTCACACCTTGGATGCAACACAGTGATCAAACATTAGATGCAACACAGCGTTCACACATTAGATGCAACACAGTGTTCACACCTTGGATGCAACACAGTGATCAAACATTAGATGCAACACAGCGTTCACACATTAGATGCAACACAGTGTTCACACATTAGATGCAACACCGTGTTCACACATTAGATGCAACACAACGTTCACACATTAGATGCAACACAGTGTTCACACATTAGATGCAACACCGTGTTCACACATTAGATGCAACACAGCGTTCACACATTAGATGCAACACAGCGTTCACACATTAGATGCAACACAGCGTTCACACATTAGATGCAACACAGTGTTCACACCTTGGATGCAACACAGTGATCAAACATTAGATGCAACACAGTGTTCACATATGAGCTGCAACAAAGTGTTCACACATTGGATGCAACACAGCGTTCACACATTAGATGCAACACAGTGTTCTCACATGAGCTGCAACACAGTGTTCACACATTAGATGCAACACCGTGTTCACACATTAGATGCAACACAGCGTTCACACATTAGATGCAACACAGTGTTCACACATTAGATGCAGCACCGTGTTCACACATTAGATGCAACACAGCGTTCACACATTAGATGCAACACCGTGTTCACACATTAGATACAACACAGCGTTCACACATTAGATGCAACACAGTGTTCACACATTAGCTGCAACACAGTGTTCACACATTAGATGCAACACAGCGTTCACACATTAGATGCAACACAGCGTTCACACATTAGATGCAACACAGTGTTCACACCTTGGATGCAACACAGTGATCAAACATTAGATGCAACACAGTGTTCACATATGAGCTGCAACAAAGTGTTCACACATTGGATGCAACACAGCGTTCACACATTAGATGCAACACAGTGTTCACACATGAGCTGCAACACAGCGTTCACACATTAGATACAACACAGCGTTCACACATTAGATGCAACACATTGTTCACACATTAGCTGCAACACAGTGTTCACACATTAGATTCAACACAGCGTTCACACATTGGATGCAACACAGCGTTCACACATTAGATGCAACACAGTGTTCACACATTAGCTGCAACACAGCGTTCACACATTAGTTGCTACACAGTGTTCACACATTAGATGCAACACAGTGTTCACACATTAGCTGCAACACAGTGTTCACACAATAGATGCAACACAGCGTTCTCACATTGGATGCAACACAGCGTTCACACATTAGCTGCAACACAGTGTTCACACATTAGATGCAACACAGCGTTCACACATTGGATGCAACACAGCGTTCACACATTAGCTGCAACACAGTGTTCACACATTAGATGCAACACAGCGTTCACACATTGGATGCAACACAGCCTTCACACATTAGCTGCAACACAGCGTTCACACATTAGATGCAACACAGTGTTCACACATTAGATGCAACACAGTGTTCACACATTAGCTGCAACACAGCGTTCACACATTAGATACAACACAGTTTTCACACATTAGATACAACAGTGTTCACACATTAGATGCAACAAAGCGATCACACATTAGATGCAACACAGTGTTCACACCTTGGATGCAACACAGTGATCAAACATTAGATGCAACACAGCGTTCACACATTAGATGCAACACCGTGTTCACACATTAGATGCAACACAGCGTTCACTCATTAGCTGCAACGCAGTTTTCACACATTGGGCAGAACACAGCGTTCACACATTGGATGCAACACAGTGTTCACACATTAGATGCAACACAGCGTTCACACATTAGATGCAACACAGTGTTCACACATTAGATGCAACACCGTGTTCACACATTAGATGCAACACAGCGTTCACACATTAGATGCAACACCGTGTTCACACATTAGATGCAACACAGCGTTCACACATTAGATGCAACACAGTGTTCACACATTAGATGCAACACCGTGTTCACACATTAGATGCAACACAGCGTTCACTCATTAGCTGTAACACAGTGTTCACACATTGGACACAACACAGCGTTCACACATTAGATACAACACAGCGTTCACACATTAGATGCAACACAGTGTTCACACATTAGCTGCAACACAGAGTTCACACATTAGATGCAACACAGCGTTCACACATTAGATGCAACACAGTGTTCACACATTAGCTGCAACACAGTGTTCACACATTAGATGCAACACAGCGTTCACACATTAGATGCAACACAGCGTTCACACATTAGATGCAACACAGTGTTCACACCTTGGATGCAACACAGTGATCAAACATTAGATGCAACACAGCGTTCACACATTAGATGCAACACAGCGTTCACACATTAGATGCAACACAGTGTTCACACCTTGGATGCAACACAGTGATCAAACATTAGATGCAACACAGCGTTCACACATTAGATGCAACACAGTGTTCACACATTAGCTGCAACAAAGTGTTCACACATTGGACATAACACAGTGTTCCCACATTAGATGCAACACAGTTTTCACACATTAGCTGCAACACAGTGTTCACACATTAGATGCAACACAGCGTTCACACATTAGATGCAACACAGCGTTCACACATTAGATGCAACACAGTGTTCACACATTAGATGCAACACCGTGTTCACACATTAGATGCAACATAGCGTTCACACATTAGATGCAACACCGTGTTCACACATTAGATGCAACACAGCGTTCACACATTAGATGCAACACCGTGTTCACACATTAGATGCAACACAGCGTTCACTCATTAGCTGTAACACAGTGTTCACACATTGGACACAACACAGCGTTCACACATTAGATACAACACAGCGTTCACACATTAGATGCAACACAGTGTTCACACATTAGCTGCAACACAGTGTTCACACATTAGATGCAACACAGCGCTCACACATTAGATGCAACACAGTGTTCACACATTAGCTGCAACAATGTGTTCACACATTAGATGCAACACAGCGTTCACACATTAGATGCAACACAGCGTTCACACATTAGATGCAACACAGTGTTCACAACTTGGATGCAACACAGTGATCAAACATTAGATACAACACAGCGTTCACACATTAGATGCAACACAGCGTTCACTCATTAGCTGCAACGCAGTGTTCACACATTGGGCAGAACACAGCGTTCACACATTGGATGCAACACAGTGTTCACACATTAGATGCAACACCGTGTTCACACATTAGATGCAACACAGTGTTCACACATTAGATGCAACACCGTGTTCACACATTAGATGCAACACAGCGTTCACACATTAGATGCAACACCGTGTTCACACATTAGATGCAACACAGCGTTCACACATTAGATGCAACACAGCGTTCACTCACTAGCTGCAACACAGTGTTCACACATTAGATGCAACACAGCGTTCACACATTAGATGCAACACAGTGTTCACACATTAGCTGCAACACAGTGTTCACACATTAGATGCAACACAGCGTTCACACATTAGATACAACACAGCGTTCACACATTAGATGCAACACAGTGTTCACACATTAGCTGCAACACAGTGTTCACACATTGGACACAACACAGCGTTCACACATTAGATACAACACAGCGTTCACACATTAGATGCAACACAGTGTTCACACATTAGCTGCAACACAGTGTTCACACATTAGATGCAACACAGCGTTCACACATTAGATGCAACACAGTGTTCACACATTAGCTGCAACACAGTGTTCACACATTAGATGCAACACAGCGTTCACACATTAGATGCAACACAGCGTTCACACATTAGATGCAACACAGTGTTCACACCTTGGATGCAACACAGTGATCAAACATTAGATGCAACACAGCGTTCACACATTAGATGCAACACAGTGTTCACACCTTGGATGCAACACAGTGATCAAACATTAGATGCAACACAGCGTTCACACATTAGATGCAACACAGTGTTCACACATTAGATGCAACACCGTGTTCACACATTAGATGCAACACAGCGTTCACACATTAGATGCAACACAGTGTTCACACATTAGATGCAACACCGTGTTCACACATTAGATGCAACACAGCGTTCACACATTAGATGCAACACCGTGTTCACACATTAGATGCAACACAGCGTTCACACATTAGATGCAACACCGTGTTCACACATTAGATGCAACACAGTGTTCACACATTGGACACAACACAGCGTTCACACATTAGATACAACACAGCGTTCACACATTAGATGCAACACAGTGTTCACACATTAGCTGCAACACAGTGTTCACACATTAGATGCAACACAGCGTTCACACATTAGATGCAACACAGCGTTCACACATTAGATGCAACACAGTGTTCACACCTTGGATGCAACACAGTGATCAAACATTAGATGCAACACAGTGTTCACATATGAGCTGCAACAAAGTGTTCACACATTGGATGCAACAGAGCGTTCACACATTAGATGCAACACAGTGTTCACACATGAGCTGCAACACAGCGTTCACACATTAGATACAACACAGCGTTCACACATTAGATGCAACACATTGTTCACACATTAGCTGCAACACAGTGTTCACACATTAGATTCAACACAGCGTTCACACATTGGATGCAACACAGCGTTCACACATTAGATGCAACACAGTGTTCACACATTAGCTGCAACACAGCGTTCACACATCAGTTGCTACACAGTGTTCACACATTAGATGCAACACAGTGTTCACACATTAGCTGCAACACAGTGTTCACACATTGGACACAACACAGCGTTCACACATTAGATACAACACAGCGTTCACACATTAGATGCAACACAGTGTTCACACATTAGCTGCAACACAGTGTTCACACATTAGATGCAACACAGCGTTCACACATTAGATGCAACACAGTGTTCACACATTAGCTGCAACACAGTGTTCACACATTAGATGCAACACAGCGTTCACACATTAGATGCAACACAGCGTTCACACATTAGATGCAACACAGTGTTCACACCTTGGATGCAACACAGTGATCAAACATTAGATGCAACACAGCGTTCACACATTAGATGCAACACAGTGTTCACACCTTGGATGCAACACAGTGATCAAACATTAGATGCAACACAGCGTTCACACATTAGATGCAACACAGTGTTCACACATTAGATGCAACACCGTGTTCACACATTAGATGCAACACAACGTTCACACATTAGATGCAACACAGTGTTCACACATTAGATGCAACACCGTGTTCACACATTAGATGCAACACAGCGTTCACACATTAGATGCAACACAGCGTTCACACATTAGATGCAACACAGCGTTCACACATTAGATGCAACACAGTGTTCACACCTTGGATGCAACACAGTGATCAAACATTAGATGCAACACAGTGTTCACATATGAGCTGCAACAAAGTGTTCACACATTGGATGCAACACAGCGTTCACACATTAGATGCAACACAGTGTTCACACATGAGCTGCAACACAGTGTTCACACATTAGATGCAACACCGTGTTCACACATTAGATGCAACACAGCGTTCGCACATTAGATGCAACACAGTGTTCACACATTAGATGCAACACCGTGTTCACACATTAGATGCAACACAGCGTTCACACATTAGATGCAACACCGTGTTCACACATTAGATGCAACACAGCGTTCACACATTAGATGCAACACCGTGTTCACACATTAGATGCAACACAGTGTTCACACATTGGACACAACACAGCGTTCACACATTAGATACAACACAGCGTTCACACATTAGATGCAACACAGTGTTCACACATTAGCTGCAACACAGTGTTCACACATTAGATGCAACACAGCGTTCACACATTAGATGCAACACAGCGTTCACACATTAGATGCAACACAGTGTTCACACCTTGGATGCAACACAGTGATCAAACATTAGATGCAACACAGTGTTCATATATGAGCTGCAACAAAGTGTTCACACATTGGATGCAACACAGCGTTCACACATTAGATGCAACACAGTGTTCACACATGAGCTGCAACACAGCGTTCACACATTAGATACAACACAGCGTTCACACATTAGATGCAACACATTGTTCACACATTAGCTGCAACACAGTGTTCACACATTAGATTCAACACAGCGTTCACACATTGGATGCAACACAGCGTTCACACATTAGATGCAACACAGTGTTCACACATTAGCTGCAACACAGCGTTCACACATTAGTTGCTACACAGTGTTCACACATTAGATGCAACACAGTGTTCACACATTAGCTGCAACACAGTGTTCACACAATAGATGCAACACAGCGTTCACACATTGGATGCAACACAGCGTTCACACATTAGCTGCAACACAGTGTTCACACATTAGATGCAACACAGCGTTCACACATTGGATGCAACACAGCGTTCACACATTAGCTGCAACACAGTGTTCACACATTAGATGCAACACAGCGTTCACACATTGGATGCAACACAGCCTTCACACATTAGCTGCAACACAGCGTTCACACATTAGATGCAACACAGTGTTCACACATTAGATGCAACACAGTGTTCACACATTAGCTGCAACACAGCGTTCACACATTAGATACAACACAGTTTTCACACATTAGATACAACAGTGTTCACACATTAGATGCAACAAAGCGATCACACATTAGATGCAACACAGTGTTCACACCTTGGATGCAGCACAGTGATCAAACATTAGATGCAACACAGCGTTCACACATTAGATGCAACACCGTGTTCACACATTAGATGCAACACAGCGTTCACTCATTAGCTGCAACGCAGTTTTCACACATTGGGCAGAACACAGCGTTCACACATTGGATGCAACACAGTGTTCACACATTAGATGCAACACAGCGTTCACACATTAGATGCAACACAGTGTTCACACATTAGATGCAACACCGTGTTCACACATTAGATGCAACACAGCGTTCACACATTAGATGCAACACCGTGTTCACACATTAGATGCAACACAGCGTTCACACATTAGATGCAACACAGTGTTCACACATTAGATGCAACACCGTGTTCACACATTAGATGCAACACAGCGTTCACTCATTAGCTGTAACACAGTGTTCACACATTGGACACAACACAGCGTTCACACATTAGATACAACACAGCGTTCACACATTAGATGCAACACAGTGTTCACACATTAGCTGCAACACAGAGTTCACACATTAGATGCAACACAGCGTTCACACATTAGATGCAACACAGTGTTCACACATTAGCTGCAACACAGTGTTCACACATTAGATGCAACACAGCGTTCACACATTAGATGCAACACAGCGTTCACACATTAGATGCAACACAGTGTTCACACCTTGGATGCAACACAGTGATCAAACATTAGATGCAACACAGCGTTCACACATTGGATGCAACACAGCGTTCACACATTAGATGCAACACAGTGTTCACACATTAGCTGCAACACAGCGTTCACACATTAGTTGCTACACAGTGTTCACACATTAGATGCAACACAGTGTTCACACATTAGCTGCAACACAGTGTTCACACATTGGACACAACACAGCGTTCACACATTAGATACAACACAGCGTTCACACATTAGATGCAACACAGTGTTCACACATTAGCTGCAACACAGTGTTCACACATTAGATGCAACACAGCGTTCACACATTAGATGCAACACAGTGTTCACACATTAGCTGCAACACAGTGTTCACACATTAGATGCAACACAGCGTTCACACATTAGATGCAACACAGCTTTCACACATTAGATGCAACACAGTGTTCACACCTTGGATGCAACACAGTGATCAAACATTAGATGCAACACAGCGTTCACACATTAGATGCAACACAGTGTTCACACCTTGGATGCAACACAGTGATCAAACATTAGATGCAACACAGCGTTCACACATTAGATGCAACACAGTGTTCACACATTAGATGCAACACCGTGTTCACACATTAGATGCAACACAACGTTCACACATTAGATGCAACACCGTGTTCACACATTAGATGCAACACAGCGTTCACACATTAGATGCAACACAGCGTTCACACATTAGATGCAACACAGCGTTCACACATTAGATGCAACACAGTGTTCACACCTTGGATGCAACACAGTGATCAAACATTAGATGCAACACAGTGTTCACATATGAGCTGCAACAAAGTGTTCACACATTGGATGCAACACAGCGTTCACACATTAGATGCAACACAGTGTTCACACATGAGCTGCAACACAGTGTTCACACATTAGATGCAACACCGTGTTCACACATTAGATGCAACACAGCGTTCGCACATTAGATGCAACACAGTGTTCACACATTAGATGCAACACCGTGTTCACACATTAGATGCAACACAGCGTTCACACATTAGATGCAACACCGTGTTCACACATTAGATGCAACACAGCGTTCACACATTAGATGCAACACCGTGTTCACACATTAGATGCAACACAGTGTTCACACATTGGACACAACACAGCGTTCACACATTAGATACAACACAGCGTTCACACATTAGATGCAACACAATGTTCACACATTAGCTGCAACACAGTGTTCACACATTAGATGCAACACAGCGTTCACACATTAGATGCAACACAGCGTTCACACATTAGATGCAACACAGTGTTCACACCTTGGATGCAACACAGTGATCAAACATTAGATGCAACACAGTGTTCATATATGAGCTGCAACAAAGTGTTCACACATTGGATGCAACACAGCGTTCACACATTAGATGCAACACAGTGTTCACACATGAGCTGCAACACAGCGTTCACACATTAGATACAACACAGCGTTCACACATTAGATGCAACACATTGTTCACACATTAGCTGCAACACAGTGTTCACACATTAGATTCAACACAGCGTTCACACATTGGATGCAACACAGCGTTCACACATTAGATGCAACACAGTGTTCACACATTAGCTGCAACACAGCGTTCACACATTAGTTGCTACACAGTGTTCACACATTAGATGCAACACAGTGTTCACACATTAGCTGCAACACAGTGTTCACACAATAGATGCAACACAGCGTTCACACATTGGATGCAACACAGCGTTCACACATTAGCTGCAACACAGTGTTCACACATTAGATGCAACACAGCGTTCACACATTGGATGCAACACAGCGTTCACACATTAGCTGCAACACAGTGTTCACACATTAGATGCAACACAGCGTTCACACATTGGATGCAACACAGCCTTCACACATTAGCTGCAACACAGCGTTCACACATTAGATGCAACACAGTGTTCACACATTAGATGCAACACAGTGTTCACACATTAGCTGCAACACAGCGTTCACACATTAGATACAACACAGTTTTCACACATTAGATACAACAGTGTTCACACATTAGATGCAACAAAGCGATCACACATTAGATGCAACACAGTGTTCACACCTTGGATGCAGCACAGTGATCAAACATTAGATGCAACACAGCGTTCACACATTAGATGCAACACCGTGTTCACACATTAGATGCAACACAGCGTTCACTCATT
Organism: Heterodontus francisci; assembly: GCF_036365525.1. Taxonomy (NCBI): domain Eukaryota; kingdom Metazoa; phylum Chordata; class Chondrichthyes; order Heterodontiformes; family Heterodontidae; genus Heterodontus; species Heterodontus francisci. Next base: position 11,436,088 of record NC_090381.1, on the reverse strand, counting down.
AGCTGCAACGCAGTTTTCACACATTGGGCAGAACACAGCGTTCACACATTGGATGCAACACAGTGTTCACACATTAGATGCAACACAGCGTTCACACATTAGATGCAACACAGTGTTCACACATTAGATGCAACACCGTGTTCACACATTAGATGCAACACAGCGTTCACACATTAGATGCAACACCGTGTTCACACATTAGATGCAACACAGCGTTCACACATTAGATGCAACACAGTGTTCACACATTAGATGCAACACCGTGTTCACACATTAGATGCAACACAGCGTTCACTCATTAGCTGTAACACAGTGTTCACACATTGGACACAACACAGCGTTCACACATTAGATACAACACAGCGTTCACACATTAGATGCAACACAGTGTTCACACATTAGCTGCAACACAGAGTTCACACATTAGATGCAACACAGCGTTCACACATTAGATGCAACACAGTGTTCACACATTAGCTGCAACACAGTGTTCACACATTAGATGCAACACAGCGTTCACACATTAGATGCAACACAGCGTTCACACATTAGATGCAACACAGTGTTCACACCTTGGATGCAACACAGTGATCAAACATTAGATGCAACACAGCGTTCACACATTGGATGCAACACAGCGTTCACACATTAGATGCAACACAGTGTTCACACATTAGCTGCAACACAGCGTTCACACATTAGTTGCTACACAGTGTTCACACATTAGATGCAACACAGTGTTCACACATTAGCTGCAACACAGTGTTCACACATTGGACACAACACAGCGTTCACACATTAGATACAACACAGCGTTCACACATTAGATGCAACACAGTGTTCACACATTAGCTGCAACACAGTGTTCACACATTAGATGCAACACAGCGTTCACACATTAGATGCAACACAGTGTTCACACATTAGCTGCAACACAGTGTTCACACATTAGATGCAACACAGCGTTCACACATTAGATGCAACACAGCTTTCACACATTAGATGCAACACAGTGTTCACACCTTGGATGCAACACAGTGATCAAACATTAGATGCAACACAGCGTTCACACATTAGATGCAACACAGTGTTCACACCTTGGATGCAACACAGTGATCAAACATTAGATGCAACACAGCGTTCACACATTAGATGCAACACAGTGTTCACACATTAGATGCAACACCGTGTTCACACATTAGATGCAACACAACGTTCACACATTAGATGCAACACAGTGTTCACACATTAGATGCAACACCGTGTTCACACATTAGATGCAACACAGCGTTCACACATTAGATGCAACACAGCGTTCACACATTAGATGCAACACAGCGTTCACACATTAGATGCAACACAGTGTTCACACCTTGGATGCAACACAGTGATCAAACATTAGATGCAACACAGTGTTCACATATGAGCTGCAACAAAGTGTTCACACATTGGATGCAACACAGCGTTCACACATTAGATGCAACACAGTGTTCACACATGAGCTGCAACACAGTGTTCACACATTAGATGCAACACCGTGTTCACACATTAGATGCAACACAGCGTTCACACATTAGATGCAACACAGTGTTCACACATTAGATGCAGCACCGTGTTCACACATTAGATGCAACACAGCGTTCACACATTAGATGCAACACCGTGTTCACACATTAGATGCAACACAGCGTTCACACATTAGATGCAACACCGTGTTCACACATTAGATGCAACACAGTGTTCACACATTGGACACAACACAGCGTTCACACATTAGATACAACACAGCGTTCACACATTAGATGCAACACAGTGTTCACACATTAGCTGCAACACAGTGTTCACACATTAGATGCAACACAGCGTTCACACATTAGATGCAACACAGCGTTCACACATTAGATGCAACACAGTGTTCACACCTTGGATGCAACACAGTGATCAAACATTAGATGCAACACAGTGTTCACATATGAGCTGCAACAAAGTGTTCACACATTGGATGCAACACAGCGTTCACACATTAGATGCAACACAGTGTTCACACATGAGCTGCAACACAGCGTTCACACATTAGATACAACACAGCGTTCACACATTAGATGCAACACATTGTTCACACATTAGCTGCAACACAGTGTTCACACATTAGATTCAACACAGCGTTCACACATTGGATGCAACACAGCGTTCACACATTAGATGCAACACAGTGTTCACACATTAGCTGCAACACAGCGTTCACACATTAGTTGCTACACAGTGTTCACACATTAGATGCAACACAGTGTTCACACATTAGCTGCAACACAGTGTTCACACAATAGATGCAACACAGCGTTCACACATTGGATGCAACACAGCGTTCACACATTAGCTGCAACACAGTGTTCACACATTAGATGCAACACAGCGTTCACACATTGGATGCAACACAGCGTTCACACATTAGCTGCAACACAGTGTTCACACATTAGATGCAACACAGCGTTCACACATTGGATGCAACACAGCCTTCACACATTAGCTGCAACACAGCGTTCACACATTAGATGCAACACAGTGTTCACACATTAGATGCAACACAGTGTTCACACATTAGCTGCAACACAGCGTTCACACATTAGATACAACACAGTTTTCACACATTAGATACAACAGTGTTCACACATTAGATGCAACAAAGCGATCACACATTAGATGCAACACAGTGTTCACACCTTGGATGCAACACAGTGATCAAACATTAGATGCAACACAGCGTTCACACATTAGATGCAACACCGTGTTCACACATTAGATGCAACACAGCGTTCACTCATTAGCTGCAACGCAGTTTTCACACATTGGGCAGAACACAGCGTTCACACATTGGATGCAACACAGTGTTCACACATTAGATGCAACACAGCGTTCACACATTAGATGCAACACAGTGTTCACACATTAGATGCAACACAGCGTTCACACATTAGATGCAACACCGTGTTCACACATTAGATGCAACACAGCGTTCACACATTAGATGCAACACAGTGTTCACACATTAGATGCAACACCGTGTTCACACATTAGATGCAACACAGCGTTCACTCATTAGCTGTAACACAGTGTTCACACATTGGACACAACACAGCGTTCACACATTAGATACAACACAGCGTTCACACATTAGATGCAACACAGTGTTCACACATTAGCTGCAACACAGAGTTCACACATTAGATGCAACACAGCGTTCACACATTAGATGCAACACAGTGTTCACACATTAGCTGCAACACAGTGTTCACACATTAGATGCAACACAGCGTTCACACATTAGATGCAACACAGCGTTCACACATTAGATGCAACACAGTGTTCACACCTTGGATGCAACACAGTGATCAAACATTAGATGCAACACAGCGTTCACACATTAGATGCAACACAGCGTTCACACATTAGATGCAACACAGTGTTCACACCTTGGATGCAACACAGTGATCAAACATTAGATGCAACACAGCGTTCACACATTAGATGCAACACAGTGTTCACACATTAGCTGCAACAAAGTGTTCACACATTGGACATAACACAGTGTTCCCACATTAGATGCAACACAGTTTTCACACATTAGCTGCAACACAGTGTTCACACATTAGATGCAACACAGCGTTCACACATTAGATGCAACACAGCGTTCACACATTAGATGCAACACAGTGTTCACACATTAGATGCAACACCGTGTTCACACATTAGATGCAACATAGCGTTCACACATTAGATGCAACACCGTGTTCACACATTAGATGCAACACAGCGTTCACACATTAGATGCAACACCGTGTTCACACATTAGATGCAACACAGCGTTCACTCATTAGCTGTAACACAGTGTTCACACATTGGACACAACACAGCGTTCACACATTAGATACAACACAGCGTTCACACATTAGATGCAACACAGTGTTCACACATTAGCTGCAACACAGTGTTCACACATTAGATGCAACACAGCGTTCACACATTAGATGCAACACAGTGTTCACACATTAGCTGCAACAATGTGTTCACACATTAGATGCAACACAGCGTTCACACATTAGATGCAACACAGCATTCACACATTAGATGCAACACAGTGTTCACAACTTGGATGCAACACAGTGATCAAACATTAGATACAACACAGCGTTCACACATTAGATGCAACACAGCGTTCACTCATTAGCTGCAACGCAGTGTTCACACATTGGGCAGAACACAGCGTTCACACATTGGATGCAACACAGTGTTCACACATTAGATGCAACACCGTGTTCACACATTAGATGCAACACAGTGTTCACACATTAGATGCAACACCGTGTTCACACATTAGATGCAACACAGCGTTCACACATTAGATGCAACACCGTGTTCACACATTAGATGCAACACAGCGTTCACACATTAGATGCAACACAGCGTTCACTCACTAGCTGCAACACAGTGTTCACACATTAGATGCAACACAGCGTTCACACATTAGATGCAACACAGTGTTCACACATTAGCTGCAACACAGTGTTCACACATTAGATGCAACACAGCGTTCACACATTAGATACAACACAGCGTTCACACATTAGATGCAACACAGTGTTCACACATTAGCTGCAACACAGTGTTCACACATTGGACACAACACAGCGTTCACACATTAGATACAACACAGCGTTCACACATTAGATGCAACACAGTGTTCACACATTAGCTGCAACACAGTGTTCACACATTAGATGCAACACAGCGTTCACACATTAGATGCAACACAGTGTTCACACATTAGCTGCAACACAGTGTTCACACATTAGATGCAACACAGCGTTCACACATTAGATGCAACACAGCGTTCACACATTAGATGCAACACAGTGTTCACACCTTGGATGCAACACAGTGATCAAACATTAGATGCAACACAGCGTTCACACATTAGATGCAACACAGTGTTCACACCTTGGATGCAACACAGTGATCAAACATTAGATGCAACACAGCGTTCACACATTAGATGCAACACAGTGTTCACACATTAGATGCAACACCGTGTTCACACATTAGATGCAACACAGCGTTCACACATTAGATGCAACACAGTGTTCACACATTAGATGCAACACCGTGTTCACACATTAGATGCAACACAGCGTTCACACATTAGATGCAACACCGTGTTCACACATTAGATGCAACACAGCGTTCACACATTAGATGCAGCACCGTGTTCACACATTAGATGCAACACAGTGTTCACACATTGGACACAACACAGCGTTCACACATTAGATACAACACAGCGTTCACACATTAGATGCAACACAGTGTTCACACATTAGCTGCAACACAGTGTTCACACATTAGATGCAACACAGCGTTCACACATTAGATGCAACACAGCGTTCACACATTAGATGCAACACAGTGTTCACACCTTGGATGCAACACAGTGATCAAACATTAGATGCAACACAGTGTTCACATATGAGCTGCAACAAAGTGTTCACACATTGGATGCAACACAGCGTTCACACATTAGATGCAACACAGTGTTCACACATGAGCTGCAACACAGCGTTCACACATTAGATACAACACAGCGTTCACACATTAGATGCAACACATTGTTCACACATTAGCTGCAACACAGTGTTCACACATTAGATTCAACACAGCGTTCACACATTGGATGCAACACAGCGTTCACACATTAGATGCAACACAGTGTTCACACATTAGCTGCAACACAGCGTTCACACATTAGTTGCTACACAGTGTTCACACATTAGATGCAACACAGTGTTCACACATTAGCTGCAACACAGTGTTCACACATTGGACACAACACAGCGTTCACACATTAGATACAACACAGCGTTCACACATTAGATGCAACACAGTGTTCACACATTAGCTGCAACACAGTGTTCACACATTAGATGCAACACAGCGTTCACACATTAGATGCAACACAGTGTTCACACATTAGCTGCAACACAGTGTTCACACATTAGATGCAACACAGCGTTCACACATTAGATGCAACACAGCGTTCACACATTAGATGCAACACAGTGTTCACACCTTGGATGCAACACAGTGATCAAACATTAGATGCAACACAGCGTTCACACATTAGATGCAACACAGTGTTCACACCTTGGATGCAACACAGTGATCAAACATTAGATGCAACACAGCGTTCACACATTAGATGCAACACAGTGTTCACACATTAGATGCAACACCGTGTTCACACATTAGATGCAACACAACGTTCACACATTAGATGCAACACAGTGTTCACACATTAGATGCAACACCGTGTTCACACATTAGATGCAACACAGCGTTCACACATTAGATGCAACACAGCGTTCACACATTAGATGCAACACAGCGTTCACACATTAGATGCAACACAGTGTTCACACCTTGGATGCAACACAGTGATCAAACATTAGATGCAACACAGTGTTCACATATGAGCTGCAACAAAGTGTTCACACATTGGATGCAACACAGCGTTCACACATTAGATGCAACACAGTGTTCACACATGAGCTGCAACACAGTGTTCACACATTAGATGCAACACCGTGTTCACACATTAGATGCAACACAGCGTTCGCACATTAGATGCAACACAGTGTTCACACATTAGATGCAACACCGTGTTCACACATTAGATGCAACACAGCGTTCACACATTAGATGCAACACCGTGTTCACACATTAGATGCAACACAGCGTTCACACATTAGATGCAACACCGTGTTCACACATTAGATGCAACACAGTGTTCACACATTGGACACAACACAGCGTTCACACATTAGATACAACACAGCGTTCACACATTAGATGCAACACAGTGTTCACACATTAGCTGCAACACAGTGTTCACACATTAGATGCAACACAGCGTTCACACATTAGATGCAACACAGCGTTCACACATTAGATGCAACACAGTGTTCACACCTTGGATGCAACACAGTGATCAAACATTAGATGCAACACAGTGTTCACATATGAGCTGCAACAAAGTGTTCACACATTGGATGCAACACAGCGTTCACACATTAGATGCAACACAGTGTTCACACATGAGCTGCAACACAGCGTTCACACATTAGATACAACACAGCGTTCACACATTAGATGCAACACATTGTTCACACATTAGCTGCAACACAGTGTTCACACATTAGATTCAACACAGCGTTCACACATTGGATGCAACACAGCGTTCACACATTAGATGCAACACAGTGTTCACACATTAGCTGCAACACAGCGTTCACACATTAGTTGCTACACAGTGTTCACACATTAGATGCAACACAGTGTTCACACATTAGCTGCAACACAGTGTTCACACAATAGATGCAACACAGCGTTCACACATTGGATGCAACACAGCGTTCACACATTAGCTGCAACACAGTGTTCACACATTAGATGCAACACAGCGTTCACACATTGGATGCAACACAGCGTTCACACATTAGCTGCAACACAGTGTTCACACATTAGATGCAACACAGCGTTCACACATTGGATGCAACACAGCCTTCACACATTAGCTGCAACACAGCGTTCACACATTAGATGCAACACAGTGTTCACACATTAGATGCAACACAGTGTTCACACATTAGCTGCAACACAGCGTTCACACATTAGATACAACACAGTTTTCACACATTAGATACAACAGTGTTCACACATTAGATGCAACAAAGCGATCACACATTAGATGCAACACAGTGTTCACACCTTGGATGCAGCACAGTGATCAAACATTAGATGCAACACAGCGTTCACACATTAGATGCAACACCGTGTTCACACATTAGATGCAACACAGCGTTCACTCATTAGCTGCAACGCAGTTTTCACACATTGGGCAGAACACAGCGTTCACACATTGGATGCAACACAGTGTTCACACATTAGATGCAACACAGCGTTCACACATTAGATGCAACACAGTGTTCACACATTAGATGCAACACCGTGTTCACACATTAGATGCAACACAGCGTTCACACATTAGATGCAACACCGTGTTCACACATTAGATGCAACACAGCGTTCACACATTAGATGCAACACAGTGTTCACACATTAGATGCAACACCGTGTTCACACATTAGATGCAACACAGCGTTCACTCATTAGCTGTAACACAGTGTTCACACATTGGACACAACACAGCGTTCACACATTAGATACAACACAGCGTTCACACATTAGATGCAACACAGTGTTCACACATTAGCTGCAACACAGAGTTCACACATTAGATGCAACACAGCGTTCACACATTAGATGCAACACAGTGTTCACACATTAGCTGCAACACAGTGTTCACACATTAGATGCAACACAGCGTTCACACATTAGATGCAACACAGCGTTCACACATTAGATGCAACACAGTGTTCACACCTTGGATGCAACACAGTGATCAAACATTAGATGCAACACAGCGTTCACACATTAGATGCAACACAGCGTTCACACATTAGATGCAACACAGTGTTCACACCTTGGATGCAACACAGTGATCAAACATTAGATGCAACACAGCGTTCACACATTAGATGCAACACAGTGTTCTACATTAGCTGCAACAAAGTGTTCACACATTGGACATAACACAGTGTTCACTCATTAGATGCAACACAGTTTTCACACATTAGCTGCAACACAGTGTTCACACATTAGATGCAACACAGCGTTCACACATTAGATGCAACACAGCGTTCACACATTAGATGCAACACAGTGTTCACACATTAGATGCAACACCGTGTTCACACATTAGATGCAACATAGCGTTCACACATTAGATGCAACACCGTGTTCACACATTAGATGCAACACAGCGTTCACACATTAGATGCAACACCGTGTTCACACATTAGATGCAACACAGCGTTCACTCATTAGCTGTAACACAGTGTTCACACATTGGACACAACACAGCGTTCACACATTAGATACAACACAGCGTTCACACATTAGATGCAACACAGTGTTCACACATTAGCTGCAACACAGTGTTCACACATTAGATGCAACACAGCGTTCACACATTAGATGCAACACAGTGTTCACACATTAGCTGCAACACTGTGTTCACACATTAGATGCAACACAGCGTTCACACATTAGATGCAACACAGCGTTCACACATTAGATGCAACACAGTGTTCACAACTTGGATGCAACACAGTGATCAAACATTAGATACAACACAGCGTTCACACATTAGATGCAACACAGCGTTCAAACATTAGATGCAACACAGTGTTCACACATTCGATACAACACACCGTTCACACATTAGATGCAACACAGTGTTCACACATTAGATGCAACACAGTGTTCACACATTAGCTGCAACACAGCGTTCACACATTAGATGCAACACAGCGTTCACACATTAGCTGCAACACAGTGTTCACACATTAGATGCAACACAGCGTTCACACATTGGATGCAACACAGCGTTCACACATTAGCTGCAACACAGTTTTCACACATTAGATACAACAGCGTTCACACATTGGATGCAACACATCGTTCACACATTAGATGCAACACAGTGTTCACACATTAGCTGCAACACAGCGTTCACACATTGGACACAACACAGTGTTCACACATTAGATACAGCACAGCATTCACACATTAGATGCAACACAGTGTTCACACTTTCGCTGCAACACAGTGTTCACACATTAGATGCAACACAGTGATCACACATTAGATACAACTCATTGTTCACACATTAGGTGCAACACAGTGTTCACACATTAGATACAGCACAGAGTTCAGACATTAGATGCAACACAGTGTTCACACAATAGATGCAACACAGCGTTCACACATTGGATGCAACACAGCGTTCACACATTAGCTGTAACACAGTGTTCACACATTAGATGCAACACAGCGTTCACACATTGGATGCAACACAGCGTTCACACATTAGCTGCAACACAGTGTTCACACATTAGATGCAACACAGCGTTCACACATTGGATGCAACACAGCCTTCACACATTAGCTGCAACACAGCGTTCACACATTAGATGCAACACAGTGTTCACACATTAGATGCAACACAGTGTTCACACATTAGCTGCAACACAGCGTTCACACATTAGATACAACACAGTTTTCACACATTAGATACAACAGTGTTCACACATTAGATGCAACAAAGCGATCACACATTAGATGCAACACAGTGTTCACACCTTGGATGCAACACAGTGATCAAACATTAGATGCAACACAGCGTTCACACATTAGATGCAACACCGTGTTCACACATTAGATGCAACACAGCGTTCACTCATTAGCTGCAACGCAGTGTTCACACATTGGGCAGAACACAGCATTCACACATTGGATGCAACACAGTGTTCACACATTAGATGCAACACCGTGTTCACACATTAGATGCAACACAGTGTTCACACATTAGATGCAACACCGTGTTCACACATTAGATGCAACACAGCGTTCACACATTAGATGCACCACCGTGTTCACACATTAGATGCAACACAGCGTTCACACATTAGATGCAACACAGTGTTCACACATTAGATGCAACACCGTGTTCACACATTAGATGCAACACAGCGTTCACTCATTAGCTGTAACACAGTGTTCACACATTGGACACAACACAGCGTTCACACATTAGATACAACACAGCGTTCACACATTAGATGCAACACAGTGTTCACACATTAGCTGCAACACAGTGTTCACACATTAGATGCAACACAGCGTTCACACATTAGATGCAACACAGTGTTCACACATTAGCTGCAACACAGTGTTCACACATTAGATGCAACACAGCGTTCACACATTAGATGCAACACAGCGTTCACACATTAGATGCAACACAGTGTTCACACCTTGGATGCAACACAGTGATCAAACATTAGATGCAACACAGCGCTCACACATTAGATGCAACACAGCGTTCACACATTAGATGCAACACAGTGTTCACACCTTGGATGCAACACAGTGATCAAACATTAGATGCAACACAGCGTACACACATTAGATGCAACACAGTGTTCACACATTAGCTGCAACAAAGTGTTCACACATTGGACATAACACAGTGTTCCCACATTAGATGCAACACAGTTTTCACACATTAGCTGCAACACAGTGTTCACACATTAGATGCAACACAGCGTTCACACATTAGATGCAACACAGCGTTCACACATTAGATGCAACACAGTGTTCACACATTAGATGCAACACCGTGTTCACACATTAGATGCAACATAGCGTTCACACATTAGATGCAACACCGTGTTCACACATTAGATGCAACACAGCGTTCACACATTAGATGCAACACCGTGTTCACACATTAGATGCAACACAGCGTTCACTCATTAGCTGTAACACAGTGTTCACACATTGGACACAACACAGCGTTCACACATTAGATACAACACAGCGTTCACACATTAGATGCAACACAGTGTTCACACATTAGCTGCAACACAGTGTTCACACATTAGATGCAACACAGCGTTCACACATTAGATGCAACACAGTGTTCACACATTAGCTGCAACACTGTGTTCACACATTAGATGCAACACAGCGTTCACACATTAGATGCAACACAGCGTTCACACATTAGATGCAACACAGTGTTCACAACTTGGATGCAACACAGTGATCAAACATTAGATACAACACAGCGTTCACACATTAGATGCAACACAGCGTTCAAACATTAGATGCAACACAGTGTTCACACATTCGATACAACACAGCGTTCACACATTAGATGCAACACAGTGTTCACACATTAGATGCAACACAGTGTTCACACATTAGCTGCAACACAGCGTTCACACATTAGATGCAACACAGCGTTCACACATTAGATACAACACAGCGTTCACACATTAGATGCAACACAGTGTTCACACATTAGCTGCAACACAGCGTTCACACATTAGATGCAACACAGCGTTCAAACATTAGATGCAACACAGCGTTCACACATTAGCTGCAACAAAGTGTTCACACATTGGACATAACACAGCGTTCACACATTAGATACAACACAGCGTTCACACATTAGATGCAACACAGTGTTCACACATTAGCTGCAACACAGTGTTCACACATTAGATGCAACACAGTGTTCACACATTAGCTGCAACACAGCGTTCACACATTAGATGCAACACCTTGTTCACACATTAGATGCAACACAGCGTTCACACATTAGATGCAACACAGTGTTCACACATTAGATGCAACACCTTGTTCACACATTAGATGCAACACAGCGTTCACTCATTAGCTGTAACATAGAGTTCACACATTAGATGCAACACAGCGTTCACACATTAGATGCAACACAGTGTTCACACATTAGATGCAACACAGTGTTCACACATTAGATGCAACACCTTGTTCACACATTAGATGCAACACAGTGTTCACTCATTAGATGCAACACAGTGTTCACACATTAGATGCAACACCTTGTTCACACATTAGATGCAACACAGTGTTCACTCATTAGATGCAACACAGTGTTCACACATTAGATGCAACACCTTGTTCACACATTAGATGCAACACAGCGTTCACTCATTAGCTGTAACATAGAGTTCACACATTAGATGCAACGCAGCGTTCACACATTAGATGCAACACAGTGTTCACACATTAGATGCAACACAGTGTTCACACATTAGATGCAACACCTTGTTCACACATTAGATGCAACACAGTGTTCACACATTAGATGCAACACCTTGTTCACACATTAGATGCAACACAGCGTTCACTCATTAGCTGTAACACAGAGTTCACACATTGGACACAACACAGCATTCACACATTCGATACAACACAGCGTTCACACCTTAGGTGCAACACAGCGTTCACACATTAGATGCAACACAGTGTTCACACATTAGATGCAACACAGTATTCACACATTAGATGCAACACAGCGTTCACACATTAGATGCAACACAGTGTTCACACATTAGATGCAACACCTTGTTCGCACATTAGATGCAACACAGCGTTCACTCATTAGCTGTAACACAGAGTTCACACATTAGATGCAACACAGCGTTCACACATTCGATACAACACAGCGTTCACACATTAGATGCAACACAGTGTTCACACATTAGATGCAACACAGTGTTCACACATTAGCTGCAACACAGTGTTCACACATTAGATGCAACACCTTGTTCACACATTAGATGCAACACAGCGCTAACTCATTAGCTGTAACACAGCGTTCACACATTAGATGCAACACAGTGTTCACACATTAGCTGCAACACAGTGTTCACACATTAGATGCAACACAGCGTTCACACATTAGATGCAACACAGCGTTCACACATTCGATACAACACAGCGTTGACACATTAGATGCAACACAGTGTTCACACATTAGCTGCAACACAGTGTTCACACATTAGATGCAACACAGTGTTCACACATGAGCTGCAACACAGTGTTCACACATTAGATGCAACACAGCGTTCACACATTAGATGCAACACAGCGTTCACACATTAGATGCAACACAGTGTTCACACCTTGGATGCAACACAGTGATCAAACATTAGATGCAACACAGCGTTCACACATTAGATGCAACACAGCGTTCACACATTAGATGCAACACAGTGTTCACACCTTGAATGCAACACAGTGATCAAACATTAGATGCAACACAGTGTTCACATATGAGCTGCAACAAAGTGTTCACACATTGGATGCAACACAGCGTTCACACATGAGCTGCAACACAGCGTTCACACATTAGATACAACACAGCGTTCACACATTAGATGCAACACATTGTTCACACATTAGCTGCAACACAGTGTTCACACATTAGATTCAACACAGCGTTCACACATTGGATGCAACACAGCGTTCACTCATTAGATGCAACACAGTGCTCACACATTAGCTGCAACAAAGTGTTCACACATTGGACATAACACAGCGTTCACACATTAGATACAACACAGCGTTCACACATTAGATGCAACACAGTGTTCACACATTAGCTGCAACACAGTGTTCACACATTAGCTGCAACACAGTGTTCACACATTAGATGCAACACAGCGTTCACACATTGGATGCAACACAGCGTTCACACATTCGATGCAACACAGTGTTCACACATTAGCTGCAACACAGTGTTCACACATTAGATGCAACACAGCTTTCACACATTAGATGCAACACCTTGTTCACACATTAGATGCAACACAGTGTTCACACATTAGATGCAACACAGCGTTCACACATTAGATGCAACACCTTGTTCACACATTAGCTGCAACACAGTGTTCACACATTAGCTGCAACACAGTGTTCACACATTAGATGCAACACAGCGTTCACACATTGGATGCAACACAGCGTTCACACATTCGATGCAACGCAGTGTTCACACATTAGCTGCAACACAGTGTTCACACATTAGATGCAACACAGTGTTCACACATTAGATGCAACACAGCGTTCACACATTAGATGCAACACAGCGTTCACACATTAGATGCAACACCGTGTTCACACATTAGCTGTAACACAGAGTTCACACATTGGACACAACACAGCGTTCACACATTCGATACAACACAGCGTTCACACATTAGATGCAACACAGCGTTCACACTTTAGATGCAACACCGTGTTCACACATTAGATGCAACACCTTATTCGCACATTAGATGCAACACAGCGTTCACTCATTAGCTGTAACACAGAGTTCACACATTAGATGCAACACAGCGTTCACACATTCGATACAACACAGAGTTCACACATTAGATGCAACACAGTGTTCACACATTAGATGCAACACAGTGTTCACACATTAGCTGCAACACAGTGTTCACACATTAGATGCAACACCTTGTTCACACATTAGATGCAACACAGCGTTCACTCATTAGCTGTAACACAGAGTTCACACATTGGACACAACACAGCATTCACACATTCGATACAACACAGCGTTCACACATTAGATGCAACACACTGTTCACACATTAGCTGCAACACAGTGTTCACACTTCAGATGCAACACAGCGTTCACACATTAGATGCAACACAGCGTTCACACATTCGATACAACACAGCGTTCACACATTAGATGCAACACAGTGTTCACACATTAGCTGCAACACAGTGTTCACACATTAGATGCAACACAGTGTTCACACATGAGCTCCAACACAGTGTTCACACATTACATGCAACACAGCGTTGACACATTAGATGCAACACAGTGTTCACACATTAGATGCAACAGAGTGTTCACACCTTGGAAGCAACACAGTGATCAAACATTAGATGCAACACAGCGTTCACACATTAGATGCAACACAGCGTTCACACATTAGATGCAACACAGTGTTCACACCTTGGATGCAACAAAGTGTTCACACATTGGATGCAACACAGCGTTCACACATTAGATGCAACACAGTGTTCACACATGAGCTGCAACACAGCGTTCACACATTAGATGCAACACATTGTTCACACATTATCTGCAACACAGTGTTCACACATTAGATGCAACACAGCGTTCACACATTGGATGCAACACAGCGTTCACACATTCGATGCAACACAGTGTTCACACATTAGCTGCAACACAGTGTTCACACATTAGATGCAACACAGTGTTCACACATTAGATGCAACACAGCGTTCACACATTAGATGCAACACAGCGTTCACACATTAGATGCAACACCGTGTTCACACATTAGCTGTAACACAGAGTTCACACATTGGACACAACACAGCGTTCACACATTCGATACAACACAGCGTTCACACATTAGATGCAACACAGCGTTCACACATTAGATGCCACACCGTGTTCACACATTAGATGCAACACCGTGTTCACACATTAGATGCAACACAGCGTTCACTCATTAGCTGCAACGCAGTGTTCACACATTGGGCAGAACACAGCGTTCACACATTGGATGCAACACAGTGTTCACACATTGGGCAGAACACAGTGTTCACACATTAGATGCAACACCGTGTTCACACATTAGATGCAACACAGTGTTCACACATTAGATGCAACACCGTGTTCACACATTAGATGCAACACAGCGTTCACACATTAGATGCAACACCGTGTTCACACATTAGATGCAACACAGCGTTCACACATTAGATGCAACACAGTGTTCACACATTCGATGCAACACCGTGTTCACACATTAGATGCAACACAGTGTTCACACATTGGGCAGAACACAGTGTTCACACATTAGATGCAACACCGTGTTCACACATTAGATGCAACACAGTGTTCACACATTAGATGCAACACCGTGTTCACACATTAGATGCAACACAGCGTTCACACATTAGATGCAACACCGTGTTCACACATTAGATGCAACACAGCGTTCACACATTAGATGCAACACAGTGTTCACACCTTGGATGCAACAAAGTGTTCACACATTGGATGCAACACAGCGTTCACACATTAGATGCAACACAGTGTTCACACATGAGCTGCAACACAGCGTTCACACATTAGATGCAACACATTGTTCACACATTATCTGCAACACAGTGTTCACACATTAGATGCAACACAGCGTTCACACATTGGATGCAACACAGCGTTCACACATTCGATGCAACACAGTGTTCACACATTAGCTGCAACACAGTGTTCACACATTAGATGCAACACAGTGTTCACACATTAGATGCAACACAGCGTTCACACATTAGATGCAACACAGCGTTCACACATTAGATGCAACACCGTGTTCACACATTAGCTGTAACACAGAGTTCACACATTGGACACAACACAGCGTTCACACATTCGATACAACACAGCGTTCACACATTAGATGCAACACAGCGTTCACACATTAGATGCCACACCGTGTTCACACATTAGATGCAACACCGTGTTCACACATTAGATGCAACACAGCGTTCACTCATTAGCTGCAACGCAGTGTTCACACATTGGGCAGAACACAGCGTTCACACATTGGATGCAACACAGTGTTCACACATTGGGCAGAACACAGTGTTCACACATTAGATGCAACACCGTGTTCACACATTAGATGCAACACAGTGTTCACACATTAGATGCAACACCTTGTTCACACATTAGATGCAACACAGCGTTCACACATTAGATGCAACACCGTGTTCACACATTAGATGCAACACAGCGTTCACACATTAGATGCAACACAGTGTTCACACATTCGATGCAACACCGTGTTCACACATTAGATGCAACACAGTGTTCACACATTGGGCAGAACACAGTGTTCACACATTAGATGCAACACCGTGTTCACACATTAGATGCAACACAGTGTTCACACATTAGATGCAACACCGTGTTCACACATTAGATGCAACACAGCGTTCACACATTAGATGCAACACCGTGTTCACACATTAGATGCAACACAGCGTTCACACATTAGATGCAACACAGTGTTCACACATTAGATGCAACACCGTGTTCACACATTAGATGCAACACAGCGTTCACTCATTAGCTGTAACACAGTGTTCACACATTAGATACAACACAGCGTTCACACATTAGATGCAACACAGTGTTCACACATTAGCTGCAACACAGTGTTCACACATTAGATGCAACACAGCGTTCACACATTAGATGCAACACAGTGTTCACACATTAGCTGCAACACAGTGTTCACACATTAGATGCAACACAGCGTTCACACATTAGATGCAACACAGCGTTCACACATTAGATGCAACACAGTGTTCACACCTTGGATGCAACACAGTGATCAAACATTAGATGCAACACAGCGTTCACACATTAGATGCAACACAGTGTTCACACATTAGCTGCAACAAAGTGTTCACACATTGGACATAACACAGTGTTCCCACATTAGATGCAACACAGCGTTCACACATTAGATGCAACACAGTGTTCACACATTAGATGCAACACCGTGTTCACACATTAGATGCAACACAGCGTTCGCACATTAGATGCAACTCAGTGTTCACACATTAGATGCAACACCGTGTTCACACATTAGATGCAACACAGCGTTTACACATTAGATGCAACACCATGTTCACACATTAGATGCAACACAGCGTTCACACATTAGATGCAACACCGTGTTCACACATTAGATGCAACACAGCGTTCACTCATTAGCTGTAACACAGCGTTCACACATTAGATGCAACACAGTGTTCACACCTTGGATGCAACACAGTGATCAAACATTAGATGCAACACAGCGTTCACTCATTAGCTGTAACACAGTGTTCACACATTAGATGCAACACAGCGTTCACTCATTAGCTGTAACACAGCGTTCACACATTAGATACAACACAGCGTTCACACATTAGATGCAACACAGCGTTCACACATTAGATGCAACACAGTGTTCACACCTTGGATGCAACACAGTGATCAAACATTAGATGCAACACATCGTTCACACATTAGATGCAACACAGTGTTCACACATTAGCTGCAACAAAGTGTTCACACATTAGATGCAACACCGTGTTCACACATTAGATGCAACACAGTGTTCAGATATTGGGCAGAACACATTGTTCACACATTAGATGCAACACCGTGTTCACACATTAGATGCAACACAGCGTTCACACATTAGATGCAACACAGCGTTCACACATTAGCTGCAACAAAGTGTTCACACATTGGACATAACACAGCGTTCACACATTAGATGCAACACAGTGTTCACACATTAGATGCAACACCGTGTTCACACATTAGATGCAACACAGTGTTCACACATTAGATGCAACACCGTGTTCACACATTAGATGCAACACAGTGTTCACACATTAGATGCAACACCGTGTTCACACATTAGATGCAACACAGCGTTCACACATTAGATGCAACACAGTGTTCACACATTCGATGCAACACCGTGTTCACACATTAGATGCAACACAGTGTTCACACATTGGGCAGAACACAGTGTTCACACATTAGATGCAACACCGTGTTCACACATTAGATGCAACACCGTGTTCACACATTAGATGCAACACAGCGTTCACTCATTAGCTGCAACGCAGTGTTCACACATTGGGCAGAACACAGCGTTCACACATTGGATGCAACACAGTGTTCACACATTGGGCAGAACACAGTGTTCACACATTAGATGCAACACCGTGTTCACACATTAGATGCAACACAGTGTTCACACATTAGATGCAACACCGTGTTCACACATTAGATGCAACACAGCGTTCACACATTAGATGCAACACCGTGTTCACACATTAGATGCAACACAGCGTTCACACATTAGATGCAACACAGTGTTCACACATTCGATGCAACACCGTGTTCACACATTAGATGCAACACCGTGTTCACACATTAGATGCAACACAGTGTTCACACATTAGATGCAACACCGTGTTCACACATTAGATGCAACACAGCGTTCACACATTAGATGCAACACCGTGTTCACACATTAGATGCAACACAGCGTTCACACATTAGATGCAACATAGTGTTCACACCTTGGATGCAACAAAGTGTTCACACATTGGATGCAACACAGCGTTCACACATTAGATGCAACACAGTGTTCACACATGAGCTGCAACACAGCGTTCACACATTAGATGCAACACATTGTTCACACATTATCTGCAACACAGTGTTCACACATTAGATGCAACACAGCGTTCACACATTGGATGCAACACAGCGTTCACACATTCGATGCAACACAGTGTTCACACATTAGCTGCAACACAGTGTTCACACATTAGATGCAACACAGTGTTCACACATTAGATGCAACACAGCGTTCACACATTAGATGCAACACAGCGTTCACACATTAGATGCAACACCGTTTTCACACATTAGCTGTAACACAGAGTTCACACATTGGACACAACACAGCGTTCACACATTCGATTCAACACAGCGTTCACACATTAGATGCAACACAGCGTTCACACATTAGATGCCACACCGTGTTCACACATTAGATGCAACACCGTGTTCACACATTAGATGCAACACAGCGTTCACTCATTAGCTGCAACGCAGTGTTCACACATTGGGCAGAACACAGCGTTCACACATTGGATGCAACACAGTGTTCACACATTGGGCAGAACACAGTGTTCACACATTAGATGCAACACCGTGTTCACACATTTGATGCAACACAGTGTTCACACATTAGATGCAACACCTTGTTCACACATTAGATGCAACACAGCGTTCACACATTAGATGCAACACCGTGTTCACACATTAGATGCAACACAGCGTTCACACATTAGATGCAACACAGTGTTCACACATTCGATGCAACACCGTGTTCACACATTAGATGCAACACAGTGTTCACACATTGGGCAGAACACAGTGTTCACACATTAGATGCAACACCGTGTTCACACATTAGATGCAACACAGTGTTCACACATTAGATGCAACACCGTGTTCACACATTAGATGCAACACAGCGTTCACACATTAGATGCAACACCGTGTTCACACATTAGATGCAACACAGCGTTCACACATTAGATGCAACACAGTGTTCACACATTAGATGCAACACCGTGTTCACACATTAGATGCAACACAGCGTTCACTCATTAGCTGTAACACAGTGTTCACACATTAGATACAACACAGCGTTCACACATTAGATGCAACACAGTGTTCACACATTAGCTGCAACACAGTGTTCACACATTAGATGCAACACAGCGTTCACACATTAGATGCAACACAGTGTTCACACATTAGCTGCAACACAGTGTTCACACATTAGATGCAACACAGCGTTCACACATTAGATGCAACACAGCGTTCACACATTAGATGCAACACAGTGTTCACACCTTGGATGCAACACAGTGATCAAACATTAGATGCAACACAGCGTTCACACATTAGATGCAACACAGTGTTCACACATTAGCTGCAACAAAGTGTTCACACATTGGACATAACACAGTGTTCCCACATTAGATGTAACACAGCGTTCACACATTAGATGCAACACAGTGTTCACACATTAGATGCAACACCGTGTTCACACATTAGATGCAACACAGCGTTCACACATTAGATGCAACTCAGTGTTCACACATTAGATGCAACACCGTGTTCACACATTAGATGCAACACAGCGTTTACACATTAGATGCAACACCATGTTCACACATTAGATGCAGCACAGCGTTCACACATTAGATGCAACACCGTGTTCACACATTAGATGCAACACAGCGTTCACTCATTAGCTGTAACACAGCGTTCACACATTAGATGCAACACAGTGTTCACACCTTGGATGCAACACAGTGATCAAACATTAGATGCAACACAGCGTTCACTCATTAGCTGTAACACAGTGTTCACACATTAGATGCAACACAGCGTTCACTCATTAGCTGTAACACAGCGTTCACACATTAGATACAACACAGCGTTCACACATTAGATGCAACACAGCGTTCACACATTAGATGCAACACAGTGTTCACACCTTGGATGCAACACAGTGATCAAACATTAGATGCAACACATCGTTCACACATTAGATGCAACACAGTGTTCACACATTAGCTGCAACAAAGTGTTCACACATTAGATGCAACACCGTGTTCACACATTAGATGCAACACAGTGTTCACACATTGGGCAGAACACATTGTTCACACATTAGATGCAACACCGTGTTCACACATTAGATGCAACACAGCGTTCACACATTAGATGCAACACAGCGTTCACACATTAGCTGCAACAAAGTGTTCACACATTGGACATAACACAGCGTTCACACATTAGATGCAACACAGTGTTCACACATTAGATGCAACACCGTGTTCACACATTAGATGCAACACAGTGTTCACACATTAGATGCAACACCGTGTTCACTCATTAGATGCAACACAGTGTTCACACATTAGATGCAACACCGTGTTCACACATTAGATGCAACACAGCGTTCACACATTAGATGCAACACAGTGTTCACACATTCGATGCAACACCGTGTTCACACATTAGATGCAACACAGTGTTCACACATTGGGCAGAACACAGTGTTCACACATTAGATGCAACACCGTGTTCACACATTAGATGCAACACAGTGTTCACACATTAGATGCAACACCGTGTTCACACATTAGATGCAACACAGCGTTCACACATTAGATGCAACACCGTGTTCACACATTAGATGCAACACAGCGTTCACACATTAGATGCAACACAGTGTTCACACCTTGGATGCAACAAAGTGTTCACACATTGGATGCAACACAGCGTTCACACATTAGATGCAACACAGTGTTCACACATGAGCTGCAACACAGCGTTCACACATTAGATGCAACACATTGTTCACACATTATCTGCAACACAGTGTTCACACATTAGATGCAACACAGCGTTCACACATTGGATGCAACACAGCGTTCACACATTCGATGCAACACAGTGTTCACACATTAGCTGCAACACAGTGTTCACACATTAGATGCAACACAGTGTTCACACATTAGATGCAACACAGCGTTCACACATTAGATGCAACACAGCGTTCACACATTAGATGCAACACCGTGTTCACACATTAGCTGTAACACAGAGTTCACACATTGGACACAACACAGCGTTCACACATTCGATACAACACAGCGTTCACACATTAGATGCAACACAGCGTTCACACATTAGATGCCACACCGTGTTCACACATTAGATGCAACACCGTGTTCACACATTAGATGCAACACAGCGTTCACTCATTAGCTGCAACGCAGTGTTCACACATTGGGCAGAACACAGCGTTCACACATTGGATGCAACACAGTGTTCACACATTGGGCAGAACACAGTGTTCACACATTAGATGCAACACCGTGTTCACACATTAGATGCAACACAGTGTTCACACATTAGATGCAACACCGTGTTCACACATTAGATGCAACACAGCGTTCACACATTAGATGCAACACCGTGTTCACACATTAGATGCAACTCAGCGTTCACACATTAGATGCAACACAGTGTTCACACATTCGATGCAACACCGTGTTCACACATTAGATGCAACACAGTGTTCACACATTGGGCAGAACACAGTGTTCACACATTAGATGCAACACCGTGTTCACACATTAGATGCAACACAGTGTTCACACATTAGATGCAACACCGTGTTCACACATTAGATGCAACACAGCGTTCACACATTAGATGCAACACCGTGTTCACACATTAGATGCAACACAGCGTTCACACATTAGATGCAACACAGTGTTCACACATTAGATGCAACACCGTGTTCACACATTAGATGCAACACAGCGTTCACTCATTAGCTGTAACACAGTGTTCACACATTTGATACAACACAGCGTTCACACATTAGATGCAACACAGTGTTCACACATAAGCTGCAACACAGTGTTCACACATTAGATGCAACACAGCGTTCACACATTAGATGCAACACAGTGTTCACACATTAGCTGCAACACAGTGTTCACACATTAGATGCAACACAGCGTTCACACATTAGATGCAACACAGCGTTCACACATTAGATGCAACACAGTGTTCACACCTTGGATGCAACACAGTGATCAAACATTAGATGCAACACAGCGTTCACACATTAGATGCAACACAGTGTTCACACATTAGCTGCAACAAAGTGTTCACACATTGGACATAACACAGTGTTCCCACATTAGATGCAACACAGCGTTCACACATTAGATGCAACACAGTGTTCACACATTAGATGCAACACCGTGTTCACACATTAGATGCAACACAGCGTTCACACATTAGATGCAACTCAGTGTTCACACATTAGATGCAACACCGTGTTCACACATTAGATGCAACACAGCGTTTACACATTAGATGCAACACCATGTTCACACATTAGATGCAACACAGCGTTCACACATTAGATGCAACACCGTGTTCACACATTAGATGCAACACAGCGTTCACTCATTAGCTGTAACACAGCGTTCACACATTAGATGCAACACAGTGTTCACACCTTGGATGCAACACAGTGATCAAACATTAGATGCAACACAGCGTTCACTCATTAGCTGTAACACAGTGTTCACACATTAGATGCAACACAGCGTTCACTCATTAGCTGTAACACAGCGTTCACACATTAGATACAACACAGCGTTCACACATTAGATGCAACACAGCGTTCACACATTAGATGCAACACAGTGTTCACACCTTGGATGCAACACAGTGATCAAACATTAGATGCAACACATCGTTCACACATTAGATGCAACACAGTGTTCACACATTAGCTGCAACAAAGTGTTCACACATTAGATGCAACACCGTGTTCACACATTAGATGCAACACAGTGTTCACACATTGGGCAGAACACAGTGTTCACACATTAGATGCAACACCGTGTTCACACATTAGATGCAACACAGCGTTCACACATTAGATGCAACACAGTGTTCACACATTAGCTGCAACACAGTGTTCACACATTAGCTGCAACAAAGTGTTCACACATTGGACATAACACAGCGTTCACACATTAGATGCAACACAGTGTTCACACATTAGCTGCAACACAGCGTTCACACATTAGATGCAACACAGTGTTCACACCTTGGATGCAACACAGTGTTCACACATTAGCTGCTACACAGCGTTCACACATTAGATGCAACACAGCGTTCACACATTAGATGCAACACAGTGTTCACACATTAGCTGCAACACAGTGATCACACATTAGATGCAACACAGCGTTCACACATTAGCTGCAACAAAGTGTTCACACATTGGACATAACACAGCGTTCACACATTAGATGCAACACAGTGTTCACACATTAGATGCAACACCATGTTCACACATTAGATGCAACACAGTGTTCACACATTAGATGCAACACCGTGTTCACACATTAGATGCAACACAGTGTTCACACATTAGATGCAACACCGTGTTCACACATTAGATGCAACACAGCGTTCACACATTAGATGCAACACCGTGTTCACACATTAGATGCAACACAGCGTTCACACATTAGATGCAACACAGTGTTCACACATGAGATGCAACACCGTGTTCACACATTAGATGCAACACAGCGTTCACTCATTAGCTGTAACACAGTGTTCACACATTAGATACAACACAGCGTTCACACATTAGATGCAACACAGTGTTCACACATTAGCTGCAACACAGTGTTCACACATTAGATGCAACACAGCGTTCACACATGAGATGCAACACAGTGTTCACACATTAGCTGCAACACAGCGTTCACACATTAGCTGCAACAAAGTGTTCACACATTGGACATAACACAGCGTTCACACATTAGATGCAACACAGTGTTCACACATTAGCTGCAACACAGTGTTCACACATTCGATGCAACACAGCGTTCACACATTAGATGCAACACCTTGTTCACACATTAGATGCAACACAGCGTTCACACATTAGATGCAACACAGCGTTCACACATTAGATGCAACACAGTGTTCACACATTACATGCAACACCTTGTTCACACATTAGATGCAACACAGCGTTCACTCATTAGCTGTAACATAGAGTTCACACATTAGATGCAACACAGCGTTCACACATTTGATACAACACAGCGTTCACACATTAGATGCAACACAGTGTTCACACATTAGATGCAACACAGTGTTCACACATTAGCTGCAACACAGTGTTCACACATTAGATGCAACACCTTGTTCACACATTAGATGCAACACAGCGTTCACTCATTAGCTGTAACACAGAGTTCACACATTGGACACAACACAGCATTCACACATTCGATACAACACAGCGTTCACACATTAGCTGCAACACAGCGTTCACACATTAGATGCAACACAGTGTTCACACATTCGATGCAACACAGTGTTCACACATTAGATGCAACACAGCGTTCACACATTAGATGCAACACCTTGTTCACACATTAGATGCAACACAGCGTTCACACATTAGATGCAACACAGTGTTCACACGTTAGATGCAACACCTTGTTCGCACATGAGATGCAACACAGCGTTCACTCATTAGCTGTAACACAGAGTTCACACATTAGATGCAACACAGCATTCACACATTCGATACAACACAGCGTTCACACATTAGATGCAACACAGTGTTCACACATTAGATGCAACACAGTGTTCACACATTAGATGCAACACCTTGTTCACACATTAGATACAACACAGCGTTCACTCATTAGTTGTAACACAGAGTTCACACATTGGACAAAACACAGCATTCACACATTCGATACAACACAGCGTTCACACATTAGATGCAACACAGTGTTCACACATTAGCTGCAACACAGTGTTCACACATTCGATGCAACACAGCGTTCACACATTCGATACAACACAGCGTTCACACATTAGATGCAACACAGTGTTCACACATTAGCTGCAACACAGTGTTCACACATTAGATGCAACACAGTGTTCACACATGAGCTGCAACACAGTGTTCACACATTAGATGCAACACAGCGTTCACACATTAGATGCAACACAGCGTTCACACATCAGATGCAACACAGTGTTCACACATTAGATGCAACACAGTGTTCACACATTAGCTGCAACACAGTGTTCACACATTAGATGCAACATAGCGTTCACACATTAGATGCAACACAGTGTTCACACATTAGTTGCAACACAGTGTTCACACATTAGATGCAACACAGCGTTCACACATTAGATGCAACACAGTGTTCACACATTCGATGCAACACAGCGTTCACACATTAGATGCAACACAGCGTTCACACATTCGATGCAACACATTGTTCACACCTTGGATGCAACACAGTGATCAAACATTAGATGCAACACAGCGTTCACACATTAGATGCAACACAGCGTTCACACATTAGATGCAACACAGCGTTCACACATTAGATGCAACACAGCGTTCACACATTAGATGCAACACAGTGTTCACACCTTGGATGCAACACAGTGATCAAACATTAGATGCAACACAGCGTTCACACATTAGATGCAACACAGCGTTCACACATTAGATGCAACACAGTGTTCACACCTTGGATGCAACACAGTGATCAAACATTAGATGCAACACAGTGTTCACACATTAGCTGCAACACAGTGTTCACACATTAGATGCAACACAGTGTTCACACATGAGCTGCAACACAGTGTTCACACATTAGATGCAACACAGCGTTCACACATTAGATGCAACACAGTGTTCACACCTTGGATGCAACACAGTGATCAAACATTAGATGCAACACATCGTTCACACATTAGATGCAACACAGTGTTCACACATTAGCTGCAACAAAGTGTTCACACATTAGATGCAACACCGTGTTCACACATTAGATGCAACACAGTGTTCACACATTGGGCAGAACACAGTGTTCACACATTAGATGCAACACCGTGTTCACACATTAGATGCAACACAGCGTTCACACATTAGATGCAACACAGCGTTCACACATTAGCTGCAACAAAGTGTTCACACATTGGACATAACACAGCGTTCACACATTAGATGCAACACAGTGTTCAAACATTAGATGCAACACCGTGTTCACACATTAGATGCAACACAGTGTTCACACATTAGATGCAACACCGTGTTCACACATTAGATGCAACACAGTGGTCACACATTAGATGCAACACCGTGTTCACACATTAGATGCAACACAGCGTTCACACATTAGATGCAACACAGTGTTCACACATTCGATGCAACACCGTGTTCACACATTAGATGCAACACAGTGTTCACACATTGGGCAGAACACAGTGTTCACACATTAGATGCAACACCGTGTTCACACATTAGATGCAACACAGTGTTCACACATTAGATGCAACACCGTGTTCACACATTAGATGCAACACAGCGTTCACACATTAGATGCAACACCGTGTTCACACATTAGATGCAACACAGCGTTCACACATTAGATGCAACACAGTGTTCACACCTTGGATGCAACAAAGTGTTCACACATTGGATGCAACACAGCGTTCACACATTAGATGCAACACAGTGTTCACACATGAGCTGCAACACAGCGTTCACACATTAGATGCAACACATTGTTCACACATTATCTGCAACACAGTGTTCACACATTAGATGCAACACAGCGTTCACACATTGGATGCAACACAGCGTTCACACATTCGATGCAACACAGTGTTCACACATTAGCTGCAACACAGTGTTCACACATTAGATGCAACACAGTGTTCACACATTAGATGCAACACAGCGTTCACACATTAGATGCAACACAGCGTTCACACATTAGATGCAACACCGTGTTCACACATTAGCTGTAACACAGAGTTCACACATTGGACACAACACAGCGTTCACACATTCGATACAACACAGCGTTCACACATTAGATGCAACACAGCGTTCACACATTAGATGCCACACCGTGTTCACACATTAGATGCAACACCGTGTTCACACATTAGATGCAACACAGCGTTCACTCATTAGCTGCAACGCAGTGTTCACACATTGGGCAGAACACAGCGTTCACACATTGGATGCAACACAGTGTTCACACATTGGGCAGAACACAGTGTTCACACATTAGATGCAACACCGTCTTCACACATTAGATGCAACACAGTGTTCACACATTAGATGCAACACCGTGTTCACACATTAGATGCAACACAGCGTTCACACATTAGATGCAACACCGTGTTCACACATTAGATGCAACACAGCGTTCACACATTAGATGCAACACAGTGTTCACACATTCGATGCAACACCGTGTTCACACATTAGATGCAACACAGTGTTCACACATTGGGCAGAACACAGTGTTCACACATTAGATGCAACACCGTGTTCACACATTAGATGCAACACAGTGTTCACACATTAGATGCAACACCGTGTTCACACATTAGATGCAACACAGCGTTCACACATTAGATGCAACACCGTGTTCACACATTAGATGCAACACAGCGTTCACACATTAGATGCAACACAGTGTTCACACATTAGCTGCAACACAGTGTTCACACATTCGATGCAACACAGCGTTCACACATTCGATACAACACAGCGTTCACACATTAGATGCAACACAGTGTTCACACATTAGCTGCAACACAGTGTTCACACATTAGATGCAACACAGTGTTCACACATGAGCTGCAACACAGTGTTCACACATTAGATGCAACACAGCGTTCACACATTAGATGCAACACAGCGTTCACACATCAGATGCAACACAGTGTTCACACCTTGGATGCAACACAGTGATCAAACATTAGATGCAACACAGCGTTCACACATTAGATGCAACACAGCGTTCACACATTAGATGCAACACAGTGTTCACACCTTGGATGCAACACAGTGATCAAACATTAGATGCAACACAGTGTTCACATATGAGCTGCAACAAAGTGTTCACACATTGGATGCAACACAGCGTTCACACATTAGATGCAACACAGTGTTCACACATGAGCTGCAACACAGCGTTCACACATTAGATACAACACAGCGTTCACACATTAGATGCAACACATTGTTCACACATTAGATGCAACACAGTGTTCACACATTAGATGCAACACAGCGTTCACACATTGGATGCAACACAGCGTTCACACATTAGATGCAACACAGTGTTCACACATTAGCTGCAACACAGCGTTCACACATTAGTTGTAACACAGTGTTCACACATTAGATGCAACACAGTGTTCACACATTAGCTGCAACACAGTGTTCACACATTAGATGCAACATAGCGTTCACACATTAGATGCAACACAGTGTTCACACATTAGTTGCAACACAGTGTTCACACATTAGATGCAACACAGCGTTCACACATTAGATGCAACACAGTGTTCACACATTCGATGCAACACAGCGTTCACACATTAGATGCAACACAGCGTTCACACATTCGATGCAACACATTGTTCACACCTTGGATGCAACACAGTGATCAAACATTAGATGCAACACAGCGTTCACACATTAGATGCAACACAGCGTTCACACATTAGATGCAACACAGCGTTCACACATTAGATGCAACACAGCGTTCACACATTAGATGCAACACAGTGTTCACACCTTGGATGCAACACAGTGATCAAACATTAGATGCAACACAGCGTTCACACATTAGATGCAACACAGCGTTCACACATTAGATGCAACACAGTGTTCACACCTTGGATGCAACACAGTGATCAAACATTAGATGCAACACAGTGTTCACACATTAGCTGCAACACAGTGTTCACACATTAGATGCAACACAGTGTTCACACATGAGCTGCAACACAGTGTTCACACATTAGATGCAACACAGCGTTCACACATTAGATGCAACACAGTGTTCACACCTTGGATGCAACACAGTGATCAAACATTAGATGCAACACATCGTTCACACATTAGATGCAACACAGTGTTCACACATTAGCTGCAACAAAGTGTTCACACATTAGATGCAACACCGTGTTCACACATTAGATGCAACACAGTGTTCACACATTGGGCAGAACACAGTGTTCACACATTAGATGCAACACCGTGTTCACACATTAGATGCAACACAGCGTTCACACATTAGATGCAACACAGCGTTCACACATTAGCTGCAACAAAGTGTTCACACATTGGACATAACACAGCGTTCACACATTAGATGCAACACAGTGTTCAAACATTAGATGCAACACCGTGTTCACACATTAGATGCAACACAGTGTTCACACATTAGATGCAACACCGTGTTCACACATTAGATGCAACACAGTGTTCACACATTAGATGCAACACCGTGTTCACACATTAGATGCAACACAGCGTTCACACATTAGATGCAACACAGTGTTCACACATTCGATGCAACACCGTGTTCACACATTAGATGCAACACAGTGTTCACACATTGGGCAGAACACAGTGTTCACACATTAGATGCAACACCGTGTTCACACATTAGATGCAACACAGTGTTCACACATTAGATGCAACACCGTGTTCACACATTAGATGCAACACAGCGTTCACACATTAGATGCAACACCGTGTTCACACATTAGATGCAACACAGCGTTCACACATTAGATGCAACACAGTGTTCACACCTTGGATGCAACAAAGTGTTCACACATTGGATGCAACACAGCGTTCACACATTAGATGCAACACAGTGTTCACACATGAGCTGCAACACAGCGTTCACACATTAGATGCAACACATTGTTCACACATTATCTGCAACACAGTGTTCACACATTAGATGCAACACAGCGTTCACACATTGGATGCAACACAGCGTTCACACATTCGATGCAACACAGTGTTCACACATTAGCTGCAACACAGTGTTCACACATTAGATGCAACACAGTGTTCACACATTAGATGCAACACAGCGTTCACACATTAGATGCAACACAGCGTTCACACATTAGATGCAACACCGTGTTCACACATTAGCTGTAACACAGAGTTCACACATTGGACACAACACAGCATTCACACATTCGATACAACACAGCGTTCACACATTAGATGCAACACAGCGTTCACACATTAGATGCCACACCGTGTTCACACATTAGATGCAACACCGTGTTCACACATTAGATGCAACACAGCGTTCACTCATTAGCTGCAACGCAGTGTTCACACATTGGGCAGAACACAGCGTTCACACATTGGATGCAACACAGTGTTCACACATTGGGCAGAACACAGTGTTCACACATTAGATGCAACACCGTGTTCACACATTAGATGCAACACAGTGTTCACACATTAGATGCAACACCGTGTTCACACATTAGATGCAACACAGCGTTCACACATTAGATGCAACACCGTGTTCACACATTAGATGCAACACAGCGTTCACACATTAGATGCAACACAGTGTTCACACATTCGATGCAACACCGTGTTCACACATTAGATGCAACACAGTGTTCACACATTGGGCAGAACACAGTGTTCACACATTAGATGCAACACCGTGTTCACACATTAGATGCAACACAGTGTTCACACATTAGATGCAACACCGTGTTCACACATTAGATTCAACACAGCGTTCACACATTAGATGCAACACCGTGTTCACACATTAGATGCAACACAGCGTTCACACATTAGATGCAACACAGTGTTCACACATTAGATGCAACACCGTGTTCACACATTAGATGCAACAGAGCGTTCACTCATTAGCTGTAACACAGTGTTCACACATTAGATACAACACAGCGTTCACACATTAGATGCAACACAGTGTTCACACATTAGCTGCAACACAGTGTTCACACATTAGATGCAACACAGCGTTCACACATTAGATGCAACACAGTGTTCACACATTAGCTGCAACACAGTGTTCACACATTAGATGCAACACAGCGTTCACACATTAGATGCAACACAGCGTTCACACATTAGATGCAACACAGTGTTCACACCTTGGATGCAACACAGTGATCAAACATTAGATGCAACACAGCGTT
The DNA here is from genome assembly GCF_036365525.1 of Heterodontus francisci. Classification (NCBI taxonomy): domain Eukaryota; kingdom Metazoa; phylum Chordata; class Chondrichthyes; order Heterodontiformes; family Heterodontidae; genus Heterodontus; species Heterodontus francisci. The sequence goes on along the minus strand of NC_090381.1, from coordinate 11,403,255 downwards.
CACACATTAGATGCAACACAGTGTTCACACATTAGCTGCAACAAAGTGTTCACACATTGGACATAACACAGTGTTCCCACATTAGATGCAACACAGCGTTCACACATTAGATGCAACACAGTGTTCACACATTAGATGCAACACCGTGTTCACACATTAGATGCAACACAGCGTTCACACATTAGATGCAACTCAGTGTTCACACATTAGATGCAACACCGTGTTCACACATTAGATGCAACACAGCGTTTACACATTAGATGCAACACCATGTTCACACATTAGATGCAACACAGCGTTCACACATTAGATGCAACACCGTGTTCACACATTAGATGCAACACAGCGTTCACTCATTAGCTGTAACACAGCGTTCACACATTAGATGCAACACAGTGTTCACACCTTGGATGCAACACAGTGATCAAACATTAGATGCAACACAGCGTTCACTCATTAGCTGTAACACAGTGTTCACACATTAGATGCAACACAGCGTTCACTCATTAGCTGTAACACAGCGTTCACACATTAGATACAACACAGCGTTCACACATTAGATGCAACACAGCGTTCACACATTAGATGCAACACAGTGTTCACACCTTGGATGCAACACAGTGATCAAACATTAGATGCAACACATCGTTCACACATTAGATGCAACACAGTGTTCACACATTAGCTGCAACAAAGTGTTCACACATTAGATGCAACACCGTGTTCACACATTAGATGCAACACAGTGTTCACACATTGGGCAGAACACAGTGTTCACACATTAGATGCAACACCGTGTTCACACATTAGATGCAACACAGCGTTCACACATTAGATGCAACACAGTGTTCACACATTAGCTGCAACACAGTGTTCACACATTAGCTGCAACAAAGTGTTCACACATTGGACATAACACAGCGTTCACACATTAGATGCAACACAGTGTTCACACATTAGCTGCAACACAGCGTTCACACATTAGATGCAACACAGTGTTCACACCTTGGATGCAACACAGTGTTCACACATTAGCTGCAACACAGCGTTCACACATTAGATGCAACACAGCGTTCACACATTAGATGCAACACAGTGTTCACACATTAGCTGCAACACAGTGATCACACATTAGATGCAACACAGCGTTCACACATTAGCTGCAACAAAGTGTTCACACATTGGACATAACACAGCGTTCACACATTAGATGCAACACAGTGTTCACACATTAGATGCAACACCGTGTTCACACATTAGATGCAACACAGTGTTCACACATTAGATGCAACACCGTGTTCACACATTAGATGCAACACAGTGTTCACACATTAGATGCAACACCGTGTTCACACATTAGATGCAACACAGCGTTCACACATTAGATGCAACACCGTGTTCACACATTAGATGCAACACAGCGTTCACACATTAGATGCAACACAGTGTTCACACATGAGATGCAACACCGTGTTCACACATTAGATGCAACACAGCGTTCACTCATTAGCTGTAACACAGTGTTCACACATTAGATACAACACAGCGTTCACACATTAGATGCAACACAGTGTTCACACATTAGCTGCAACACAGTGTTCACACATTAGATGCAACACAGCGTTCACACATGAGATGCAACACAGTGTTCACACATTAGCTGCAACACAGCGTTCACACATTAGCTGCAACAAAGTGTTCACACATTGGACATAACACAGCGTTCACACATTAGATGCAACACAGTGTTCACACATTAGCTGCAACACAGTGTTCACACATTCGATGCAACACAGCGTTCACACATTAGATGCAACACCTTGTTCACACATTAGATGCAACACAGCGTTCACACATTAGATGCAACACAGCGTTCACACATTAGATGCAACACAGTGTTCACACATTACATGCAACACCTTGTTCACACATTAGATGCAACACAGCGTTCACTCATTAGCTGTAACATAGAGTTCACACATTAGATGCAACACAGCGTTCACACATTTGATACAACACAGCGTTCACACATTAGATGCAACACAGTGTTCACACATTAGATGCAACACAGTGTTCACACATTAGCTGCAACACAGTGTTCACACATTAGATGCAACACCTTGTTCACACATTAGATGCAACACAGCGTTCACTCATTAGCTGTAACACAGAGTTCACACATTGGACACAACACAGCATTCACACATTCGATACAACACAGCGTTCACACATTAGCTGCGACACAGCGTTCACACATTAGATGCAACACAGTGTTCACACATTCGATGCAACACAGTGTTCACACATTAGATGCAACACAGCGTTCACACATTAGATGCAACACCTTGTTCACACATTAGATGCAACACAGCGTTCACACATTAGATGCAACACAGTGTTCACACGTTAGATGCAACACCTTGTTCGCACATGAGATGCAACACAGCGTTCACTCATTAGCTGTAACACAGAGTTCACACATTAGATGCAACACAGCATTCACACATTCGATACAACACAGCGTTCACACATTAGATGCAACACAGTGTTCACACATTAGATGCAACACAGTGTTCACACATTAGATGCAACACCTTGTTCACACATTAGATACAACACAGCGTTCACTCATTAGTTGTAACACAGAGTTCACACATTGGACAAAACACAGCATTCACACATTCGATACAACACAGCGTTCACACATTAGATGCAACACAGTGTTCACACATTAGCTGCAACACAGTGTTCACACATTCGATGCAACACAGCGTGCACACATTCGATACAACACATCGTTCACACATTAGATGCAACACAGTGTTCACACATTAGCTGCAACACAGTGTTCACACATTAGATGCAACACAGTGTTCACACATGAGCTGCAACACAGTGTTCACACATTAGATGCAACACAGCGTTCACACATTAGATGCAACACAGCGTTCACACATCAGATGCAACACAGTGTTCACACCTTGGATGCAACACAGTGATCAAACATTAGATGCAACACAGCGTTCACACATTAGATGCAACACAGCGTTCACACATTAGATGCAACACAGTGTTCACACCTTGGATGCAACACAGTGATCAAACATTAGATGCAACACAGTGTTCACATATGAGCTGCAACAAAGTGTTCACACATTGGATGCAACACAGCGTTCACACATTAGATGCAACACAGTGTTCACACATGAGCTGCAACACAGCGTTCACACATTAGATACAACACAGCGTTCACACATTAGATGCAACACATTGTTCACACATTAGATGCAACACAGTGTTCACACATTAGATGCAACACAGCGTTCACACATTGGATGCAACACAGCGTTCACACATTAGATGCAACACAGTGTTCACACATTAGCTGCAACACAGCGTTCACACATTAGTTGTAACACAGTGTTCACACATTAGATGCAACACAGTGTTCACACATTAGCTGCAACACAGTGTTCACACATTAGATGCAACATAGCGTTCACACATTAGATGCAACACAGTGTTCACACATTAGTTGCAACACAGTGTTCACACATTAGATGCAACACAGCGTTCACACATTAGATGCAACGCAGTGTTCACACATTCGATGCAACACAGCGTTCACACATTAGATGCAACACAGCGTTCACACATTCGATGCAACACATTGTTCACACCTTGGATGCAACACAGTGATCAAACATTAGATGCAACACAGCGTTCACACATTAGATGCAACACAGCGTTCACACATTAGATGCAACACAGCGTTCACACATTAGATGCAACACAGCGTTCACACATTAGATGCAACACAGTGTTCACACCTTGGATGCAACACAGTGATCAAACATTAGATGCAACACAGCGTTCACACATTAGATGCAACACAGCGTTCACACATTAGATGCAACACAGTGTTCACACCTTGGATGCAACACAGTGATCAAACATTAGATGCAACACAGTGTTCACACATTAGCTGCAACACAGTGTTCACACATTAGATGCAACACAGTGTTCACACATGAGCTGCAACACAGTGTTCACACATTAGATGCAACACAGCGTTCACACATTAGATGCAACACAGCGTTCACACATCAGATGCAACACAGTGTTCACACCTTGGATGCAACACAGTGATCAAACATTAGATGCAACACAGCGTTCACACATTAGATGCAACACAGCGTTCACACATTAGATGCAACACAGTGTTCACACCTTGGATGCAACACAGTGATCAAACATTAGATGCAACACAGTGTTCACATATGAGCTGCAACAAAGTGTTCACACATTGGATGCAACACAGCGTTCACACATTAGATGCAACACAGTGTTCACACATGAGCTGCAACACAGCGTTCACACATTAGATAAAACACAGCGTTCACACATTAGATGCAACACATTGTTCACACATTAGATGCAACACAGTGTTCACACATTAGATGCAACACAGCGTTCACACATTGGATGCAACACAGCGTTCACACATTAGATGCAACACAGTGTTCACACATTAGCTGCAACACAGCGTTCACACATTAGTTGTAACACAGTGTTCACACATTAGATGCAACACAGTGTTCACACATTAGCTGCAACACAGTGTTCACACATTAGATGCAACATAGCGTTCACACATTAGATGCAACACAGTGTTTACACATTAGTTGCAACACAGTGTTCACACATTAGATGCAACACAGCGTTCACACATTAGATGCAACACAGTGTTCACACATTCGATGCAACACAGCGTTCACACATTAGATGCAACACAGCGTTCACACATTAGATGCAACACAGTGTTCACACCTTGGATGCAACACAGTGATCAAACATTAGATGCAACACAGCGTTCACACATTAGATGCAACACAGCGTTCACACATTAGATGCAACACAGCGTTCACACATTAGATGCAACACAGTGTTCACACCTTGGATGCAACACAGTGATCAAACATTAGATGCAACACAGCGTTCACACATTAGATGCAACACAGCGTTCACACATTAGATGCAACACAGTGTTCACACCTTGGATGCAACACAGTGATCAAACATTAGATGCAACACAGTGTTCACACATGAGCTGCAACAAAGTGTTCACACATTGGATGCAACACAGCGTTCACACATTAGATGCAACACAGTGATCACACATGAGCTGCAACACAGTGTTCACACATTAGATGCAACACAGCGTTCACACATTAGATGCAACACAGTGTTCACACCTTGGATGCAACACAGTGATCAAACATTAGATGCAACACACTATTTACACATTAGATGCAACACAGCGTTCACACATTAGATGCAACACAGCGTTCACACATTAGATGCAACACAGTGTTCACACCTTGGATGCAACACAGTGATCAAACATTAGATGCAACACAGCGTTCACACATTAGATGCAACACAGCGTTCACACATTAGATGCAACACAGTGTTCACACCTTGGATGCAACACAGTGATCAAACATTAGATGCAACACAGCGTTCACACATTAGATGCAACACAGCGTTCACACATGAGCTGCAACAAAGTGTTCACACATTGGATGCAACACAGCGTTCACACATTAGATGCAACACAGTGTTCACACATGAGCTGCAACACAGTGTTCACACATTAGATGCAACACAGCGTTCACACATTAGATGCAACACACTGTTCACACATTAGATGCAACACATTGTTCACACATTAGCTGCAACACAGCGTTCACACATTGGATGCAACTCACTGTTCACACATTAGATGCAACACATTGTTCACACATTAGCTGCAACACAGCGTTCACACATTGGATGCAACACAGCGTTCACACATTAGCTGCAACACAGTGTTCACACATTAGATGCAACACAGCGTTCACACATTGGATGCAACACAGCGTTCACACATTTGATGCAACACAGTGTTCACACATTAGCTGCAACACAGCGTTCACACATTAGATGCAACACAGTGTTCACACTTTAGATGCAACACAGTGTTCACACATTAGCTGCAACACAGCGTTCACACATTAGATACAACACAGTTTTCACACATTAGATACAAAAGTGTTCACACATTAGATACAACAAAGCGAACACACATTAGATGCAACACAGTGTCCACACATTAGCTGCAACACAGTGTTCACACATTAGATGCAACACAGCGTTCACACATTGGATGCAACACAGCGTTCACACATTAGATGCAACACAGTGTTCACACATTAGCTGCAACACAGCGTTCACACATTAGTTGTAACACAGTGTTCACACATTAGATGCAACACAGTGTTCACACATTAGCTGCAACACAGTGTTCACACATTAGTTGCAACATAGCGTTCACACATTAGATGCAACACAGTGTTCACACATTAGTTGCAACACAGTGTTCACACATTAGATGCAACACAGCGTTCACACATTAGATGCAACACAGTGTTCACACATTCGATGCAACACAGCGTTCACACATTAGATGCAACACAGCGTTCACACATTCGATGCAACACATTGTTCACACCTTGGATGCAACACAGTGATCAAACATTAGATGCAACACAGCGTTCACACATTAGATGCAACACAGCGTTCACACATTAGATGCAACACAGCGTTCACACATTAGATGCAACACAGCGTTCACACATTAGATGCAACACAGTGTTCACACCTTGGATGCAACACAGTGATCAAACATTAGATGCAACACAGCGTTCACACATTAGATGCAACACAGCGTTCACACATTAGATGCAACACAGTGTTCACACCTTGGATGCAACACAGTGATCAAACATTAGATGCAACACAGTGTTCACACATTAGCTGCAACACAGTGTTCACACATTAGATGCAACACAGTGTTCACACATGAGCTGCAACACAGTGTTCACACATTAGATGCAACACAGCGTTCACACATTAGATGCAACACAGCGTTCACACATCAGATGCAACACAGTGTTCACACCTTGGATGCAACACAGTGATCAAACATTAGATGCAACACAGCGTTCACACATTAGATGCAACACAGCGTTCACACATTAGATGCAACACAGTGTTCACACCTTGGATGCAACACAGTGATCAAACATTAGATGCAACACAGTGTTCACATATGAGCTGCAACAAAGTGTTCACACATTGGATGCAACACAGCGTTCACACATTAGATGCAACACAGTGTTCACACATGAGCTGCAACACAGCGTTCACACATTAGATAAAACACAGCGTTCACACATTAGATGCAACACATTGTTCACACATTAGATGCAACACAGTGTTCACACATTAGATGCAACACAGCGTTCACACATTGGATGCAACACAGCGTTCACACATTAGATGCAACACAGTGTTCACACATTAGCTGCAACACAGCGTTCACACATTAGTTGTAACACAGTGTTCACACATTAGATGCAACACAGTGTTCACACATTAGCTGCAACACAGTGTTCACACATTAGATGCAACATAGCGTTCACACATTAGATGCAACACAGTGTTTACACATTAGTTGCAACACAGTGTTCACACATTAGATGCAACACAGCGTTCACACATAGGATGCAACACAGTGTTCACACATTCGATGCAACACAGCGTTCACACATTAGATGCAACACAGCGTTCACACATTAGATGCAACACAGTGTTCACACCTTGGATGCAACACAGTGATCAAACATTAGATGCAACACAGCGTTCACACATTAGATGCAACACAGCGTTCACACATTAGATGCAACACAGCGTTCACACATTAGATGCAACACAGTGTTCACACCTTGGATGCAACACAGTGATCAAACATTAGATGCAACACAGCGTTCACACATTAGATGCAACACAGCGTTCACACATTAGATGCAACACAGTGTTCACACCTTGGATGCAACACAGTGATCAAACATTAGATGCAACACAGTGTTCACACATGAGCTGCAACAAAGTGTTCACACATTGGATGCAACACAGCGTTCACACATTAGATGCAACACAGTGATCACACATGAGCTGCAACACAGTGTTCACACATTAGATGCAACACAGCGTTCACACATTAGATGCAACACAGTGTTCACACCTTGGATGCAACACAGTGATCAAACATTAGATGCAACACACTATTTACACATTAGATGCAACACAGCGTTCACACATTAGATGCAACACAGCGTTCACACATTAGATGCAACACAGTGTTCACACCTTGGATGCAACACAGTGATCAAACATTAGATGCAACACAGCGTTCACACATTAGATGCAACACAGCGTTCACACATTAGATGCAACACAGTGTTCACACCTTGGATGCAACACAGTGATCAAACATTAGATGCAACACAGCGTTCACACATTAGATGCAACACAGCGTTCACACATGAGCTGCAACAAAGTGTTCACACATTGGATGCAACACAGCGTTCACACATTAGATGCAACACAGTGTTCACACATGAGCTGCAACACAGTGTTCACACATTAGATGCAACACAGCGTTCACACATTAGATGCAACACACAGTTCACACATTAGATGCAACACATTGTTCACACATTAGCTGCAACACAGCGTTCACACATTGGATGCAACACACTGTTCACACATTAGATGCAACACATTGTTCACACATTAGCTGCAACACAGCGTTCACACATTGGATGCAACACAGCGTTCACACATTAGCTGCAACACAGTGTTCACACATTAGATGCAACACAGCGTTCACACATTGGATGCAACACAGCGTTCACACATTTGATGCAACACAGTGTTCACACATTAGCTGCAACACAGCGTTCACACATTAGATGCAACACAGTGTTCACACATTAGATGCAACACAGTGTTCACACATTAGCTGCAACACAGCGTTCACACATTAGATACAACACAGTTTTCACACATTAGATACAAAAGTGTTCACACATTAGATACAACAAAGCGAACACACATTAGATGCAACACAGTGTCCACACATTAGCTGCAACACAGTGTTCACACATTAGATGCAACACAGTGTTCACACATTAGCTGCAACACAGTGTTCACACATTAGATGCAACACAGCGTTCACACATTAGATGCAACACAGCGTTCACACATTAGATGCAACACAGTGTTCACACCTTGGATGCAACACAGTGATCAAACATTAGATGCAACACAGTGTTCACACATTAGATGCAACACAGTGTTCACACATTAGCTGCAACACAGTGTTCACACATTAGATGCAACACAGCGTTCACACATTAGATGCAACACAGCGTTCACACATTAGATGCAACACAGTGTTCACACCTTGGATGCAACACAGTGATCAAACATTAGATGCAACACAGCGTTCACACATTAGATGCAACACAGTGTTCACACATTAGCTGCAACAAAGTGTTCACACATTGGACATAACACAGCGTTCACACTTTAGATACAACACAGCGTTCACACATTAGATGCAACACCTTGTTCACACATTAGATGCAACACAGCGTTCACTCATTAGCTGTAACACAGAGTTCACACATTGGACACCACACAGCGTTCACACATTCGATACAACACAGTGTTCACACATTAGATGCAACACAGCGTTCACACATTAGATGCAACACATTGTTCACACATTAGCTGCAACACAGTGTTCACACATTAGCTGCAACACAGTGTTCACACATTAGATGCAACACAGTGATCAAACATTAGATGCAACACAGCGTTCACACATTAGATGCAACACAGCGTTCACACATTAGGTGCAACACAGTGTTCACACCTTGGATGCAACACAGTGATCAAACATTAGATGCAACACAGTGTTCACATATGAGCTGCAACAAAGTGTTCACACATTGGATGCAACACAGCGTTCACACATTAGATGCAACACAGTGTTCACACATGAGCTGCAACACAGCGTTCACACATTAGATACAACACAGCGTTCACACATTAGATGCAACACATTGTTCACACATTAGATGCAACACAGTGTTCACACATTAGATGCAACACAGCGTTCACACATTGGATGCAACACAGCGTTCACACATTAGATGCAACACAGTGTTCACACATTAGCTGCAACACAGCGTTCACACATTAGTTGTAACACAGTGTTCACACATTAGATGCAACACAGTGTTCACACATTAGCTGCAACACAGTGTTCACACATTAGATGCAACATAGCGTTCACACATTAGATGCAACACAGTGTTCACACATTAGTTGCAACACAGTGTTCACACATTAGATGCAACACAGCATTCACACATTCGATGCAACACAGCGTTCACACATTAGATGCAACACAGCGTTCACACATTAGATGCAACACAGTGTTCACACCTTGGATGCAACACAGTGATCAAACATTAGATGCAACACAGCGTTCACACATTAGATGCAACACAGCGTTCACACATTAGATGTAACACAGCGTTCACACATTAGATGCAACACAGTGTTCACACCTTGGATGCAACACAGTGATCAAACATTAGATGCAACACAGCGTTCACACATTAGATGCAACACAGCGTTCGCACATTAGATGCAACACAGTGTTCACACCTTGGATGCAACACAGTGATCAAACATTAGATGCAACACAGTGTTCACACATGAGCTGCAACAAAGTGTTCACACATTGGATGCAACACAGCGTTCACACATTAGTTGCAACACAGTGATCACACATGAGCTGCAACACAGTGTTCACACATTAGATGCAACACAGCGTTCACACATTAGATGCAACACAGTGTTCACACCTTGGATGCAACACAGTGATCAAACATTAGATGCAACACACTATTTACACATTAGATGCAACACAGCGTTCACACATTAGATGCAACACAGCGTTCACACATTAGATGCAACACAGTGTTCACACCTTGGATGCAACACAGTGATCAAACATTAGATGCAACACAGCGTTCACACATTAGATGCAACACAGCGTTCACACATTAGATGCAACACAGTGTTCACACCTTGGATGCAACACAGTGATCAAACATTAGATGCAACACAGCGTTCACACATTAGATGCAACACAGCGTTCACACATGAGCTGCAACAAAGTGTTCACACATTGGATGCAACACAGCGTTCACACATTAGATGCAACACAGTGTTCACACATGAGCTGCAACACAGTGTTCACACATTAGATGCAACACAGCGTTCACACATTAGATGCAACACACTGTTCACACATTAGATGCAACACATTGTTCACACATTAGCTGCAACACAGCGTTCACACATTGGATGCAACACACTGTTCACACATTAGATGCAACACATTGTTCACACATTAGCTGCAACACAGCGTTCACACATTGGATGCAACACAGCGTTCACACATTAGCTGCAACACAGTGTTCACACATTAGATGCAACACAGCGTTCACACATTGGATGCAACACAGCGTTCACACATTTGATGCAACACAGTGTTCACACATTAGCTGCAACACAGCGTTCACACATTAGATGCAACACAGTGTTCACACATTAGATGCAACACAGTGTTCACACATTAGCTGCAACACAGCGTTCACACATGAGATACAACACAGTTTTCACACATTAGATACAAAAGTGTTCACACATTAGATACAACAAAGCGAACACACATTAGATGCAACACAGTGTTCACACATTAGCTGCAACACAGTGTTCACACATTAGATGCAACACAGTGTTCACACATTAGCTGCAACACAGTGTTCACACATTAGATGCAACACAGCGTTCACACATTAGATGCAACACAGTGTTCACACCTTGGATGCAACACAGTGATCAAACATTAGATGCAACACAGTGTTCACACATTAGATGCAACACAGTGTTCACACATTAGCTGCAACACAGTGTTCACACATTAGATGCAACACAGCGTTCACACATTAGATGCAACACAGCGTTCACACATTAGATGCAACACAGTGTTCACACCTTGGATGCAACACAGTGATCAAACATTAGATGCAACACAGCGTTCACACATTAGATGCAACACAGTGTTCACACATTAGCTGCAACAAAGTGTTCACACATTGGACATAACACAGCGTTCACACTTTAGATACAACACAGCGTTCACACATTAGATGCAACACAGTGTTCACACATTAGATGCAACACAGTGTTCACACATTAGATGCAACACCTTGTTCACACATTAGATGCAACACAGCGTTCACTCATTAGCTGTAACACAGAGTTCACACATTGGACACCACACAGCGTTCACACATTCGATACAACACAGTGTTCACACATTAGATGCAACACAGCGTTCACACATTAGATGCAACACATTGTTCACACATTAGCTGAAACACAGTGTTCACACATTAGCTGCAACACAGTGTTCACACATTAGATGCAACACAGCGTTCACACATTGGATGCAACACAGCGTTCACACATTCGATGCAACACAGTGTTCACACATTAGCTGCAACACAGCGTTCACACATTAGATGCAACACAGCGTTCACACATTAGATGCAACACAGCGTTCACACATTAGATGCAACACCTTGTTCACACATTAGATGCAACACAGCGTTCACACATTAGATGCAACACAGTGTTCACACATTAGATGCAACACCTTGTTCACACATTAGATGCAACACAGCGTTCACTCATTAGCTGTAACACAGAGTTCACACATTGGACACCACACAGCGTTCACACATTTGATACAACACAGCGTTCACACATTAGATGCAACACAGTGTTCACACATTAGATGCAACACAGTGTTCACACATTAGATGCAACACCTTGTTCACACATTAGATGCAACACAGCGTTCACTCATTAGCTGTAACACAGAGTTCACACATTGGACACCACACAGCGTTCACACATTCGATACAACACAGTGTTCACACATTAGATGCAACACAGCGTTCACACATTAGATGCAACACAGTGTTCACACATTAGATGCAACACCTTGTTCACACATTAGATGCAACACAGCGTTCACTCATTAGCTGTAACACAGCGTTCACACATTAGATGCAACACAGTGTTCACACCTTGGATGCAACACAGTGATCAAACATTAGATGCAACACAGCGTTCACTCATTAGCTGTAACACAGTGTTCACACATTAGATGCAACACAGCGTTCACTCATTAGCTGTAACACAGCGTTCACACATTAGATACAACACAGCATTCACACATTAGATGCAACACAGCGTTCACACATTAGATGCAACACAGTGTTCACACCTTGGATGCAACACAGTGATCAAACATTAGATGCAACACATCGTTCACACATTAGATGCAACACAGTGTTCACACATTAGCTGCAACAAAGTGTTCACACATTAGATGCAACACCGTGTTCACACATTAGATGCAACACAGTGTTCACACATTGGGCAGAACACAGTGTTCACACATTAGATGCAACACCGTGTTCACACATTAGATGCAACACAGCGTTCACACATTAGATGCAACACAGTGTTCACACATTAGCTGCAACACAGTGTTCACACATTAGCTGCAACAAAGTGTTCACACATTGGACATAACACAGCGTTCACACATTAGATGCAACACAGTGTTCACACATTAGCTGCAACACAGCGTTCACACATTAGATGCAACACAGTGTTCACACCTTGGATGCAACACAGTGTTCACACATTAGCTGCAACACAGCGTTCACACATTAGATGCAACACAGCGTTCACACATTAGATGCAACACAGTGTTCACACATTAGCTGCAACACAGTGATCACACATTAGATGCAACACAGCGTTCACACATTAGCTGCAACAAAGTGTTCACACATTGGACATAACACAGCGTTCACACATTAGATGCAACACAGTGTTCACACATTAGATGCAACACCGTGTTCACACATTAGATGCAACACAGTGTTCACACATTAGATGCAACACCGTGTTCACACATTAGATGCAACACAGTGTTCACACATTAGATGCAACACCGTGTTCACACATTAGATGCAACACAGCGTTCACACATTAGATGCAACACCGTGTTCACACATTAGATGCAACACAGCGTTCACACATTAGATGCAACACAGTGTTCACACATTAGATGCAACACCGTGTTCACACATTAGATGCAACACAGCGTTCACTCATTAGCTGTAACACAGTGTTCACACATTAGATACAACACAGCGTTCACACATTAGATGCAACACAGTGTTCACACATTAGCTGCAACACAGTGTTCACACATTAGATGCAACACAGCGTTCACACATTAGATGCAACACAGTGTTCACACATTAGCTGCAACACAGCGTTCACACATTAGCTGCAACAAAGTGTTCACACATTGGACATAACACAGCGTTCACACATTAGATGCAACACAGTGTTCACACATTAGCTGCAACACAGTGTTCACACATTAGATGCAACACAGCGTTCACACATTAGATGCAACACCTTGTTCACACATTAGATGCAACACAGCGTTCACACATTAGATGCAACACAGCGTTCACACATTAGATGCAACACAGTGTTCACACATTACATGCAACACCTTGTTCACACATTAGATGCAACACCGCGTTCACTCATTAGCTGTAACATAGAGTTCACACATTAGATGCAACACAGCGTTCACACATTTGATACAACACAGCGTTCACACATTAGATGCAACACAGTGTTCACACATTAGATGCAACACAGTGTTCACACATTAGCTGCAACACAGTGTTCACACATTAGATGCAACACCTTGTTCACACATTAGATGCAACACAGCGTTCACTCATTAGCTGTAACACAGAGTTCACACATTGGACACAACACAGCATTCACACATTCGATACAACACAGCGTTCACACATTAGCTGCAACACATCGTTCACACATTAGATGCAACACAGTGTTCACACATTCGATGCAACACAGTGTTCACACATTAGATGCAACACAGCGTTCACACATTAGATGCAACACAGCGTTCACACATTAGATGCAACACAGTGTTCACACCTTGGATGCAACACAGTGATCAAACATTAGATGCAACACAGTGTTCACACATTAGATGCAACACAGTGTTCACACATTAGCTGCAACACAGTGTTCACACATTAGATGCAACACAGCGTTCACACATTAGATGCAACACAGCGTTCACACATTAGATGCAACACAGTGTTCACACCTTGGATGCAACACAGTGATCAAACATTAGATGCAACACAGCGTTCACACATTAGATGCAACACAGTGTTCACACATTAGCTGCAACAAAGTGTTCACACATTGGACATAACACAGCGTTCACACTTTAGATACAACACAGCGTTCACACATTAGATGCAACACAGTGTTCACACATTAGATGCAACACAGTGTTCACACATTAGATGCAACACCTTGTTCACACATTAGATGCAACACAGCGTTCACTCATTAGCTGTAACACAGAGTTCACACATTGGACACCACACAGCGTTCACACATTCGATACAACACAGTGTTCACACATTAGATGCAACACAGCGTTCACACATTAGATGCAACACATTGTTCACACATTAGCTGAAACACAGTGTTCACACATTAGCTGCAACACAGTGTTCACACATTAGATGCAACACAGCGTTCACACATTGGATGCAACACAGCGTTCACACATTCGATGCAACACAGTGTTCACACATTAGCTGCAACACAGCGTTCACACATTAGATGCAACACAGCGTTCACACATTAGATGCAACACAGCGTTCACACATTAGATGCAACACCTTGTTCACACATTAGATGCAACACAGCGTTCACACATTAGATGCAACACAGTGTTCACACATTAGATGCAACACCTTGTTCACACATTAGATGCAACACAGCGTTCACTCATTAGCTGTAACACAGAGTTCACACATTGGACACCACACAGCGTTCACACATTTGATACAACACAGCGTTCACACATTAGATGCAACACAGTGTTCACACATTAGATGCAACACAGTGTTCACACATTAGATGCAACACCTTGTTCACACATTAGATGCAACACAGCGTTCACTCATTAGCTGTAACACAGAGTTCACACATTGGACACCACACAGCGTTCACACATTCGATACAACACAGTGTTCACACATTAGATGCAACACAGCGTTCACACATTAGATGCAACACAGTGTTCACACATTAGATGCAACACCTTGTTCACACATTAGATGCAACACAGCGTTCACTCATTAGCTGTAACACAGCGTTCACACATTAGATGCAACACAGTGTTCACACCTTGGATGCAACACAGTGATCAAACATTAGATGCAACACAGCGTTCACTCATTAGCTGTAACACAGTGTTCACACATTAGATGCAACACAGCGTTCACTCATTAGCTGTAACACAGCGTTCACACATTAGATACAACACAGCATTCACACATTAGATGCAACACAGCGTTCACACATTAGATGCAACACAGTGTTCACACCTTGGATGCAACACAGTGATCAAACATTAGATGCAACACATCGTTCACACATTAGATGCAACACAGTGTTCACACATTAGCTGCAACAAAGTGTTCACACATTAGATGCAACACCGTGTTCACACATTAGATGCAACACAGTGTTCACACATTGGGCAGAACACAGTGTTCACACATTAGATGCAACACCGTGTTCACACATTAGATGCAACACAGCGTTCACACATTAGATGCAACACAGTGTTCACACATTAGCTGCAACACAGTGTTCACACATTAGCTGCAACAAAGTGTTCACACATTGGACATAACACAGCGTTCACACATTAGATGCAACACAGTGTTCACACATTAGCTGCAACACAGCGTTCACACATTAGATGCAACACAGTGTTCACACCTTGGATGCAACACAGTGTTCACACATTAGCTGCAACACAGCGTTCACACATTAGATGCAACACAGCGTTCACACATTAGATGCAACACAGTGTTCACACATTAGCTGCAACACAGTGATCACACATTAGATGCAACACAGCGTTCACACATTAGCTGCAACAAAGTGTTCACACATTGGACATAACACAGCGTTCACACATTAGATGCAACACAGTGTTCACACATTAGATGCAACACCGTGTTCACACATTAGATGCAACACAGTGTTCACACATTAGATGCAACACCGTGTTCACACATTAGATGCAACACAGTGTTCACACATTAGATGCAACACCGTGTTCACACATTAGATGCAACACAGCGTTCACACATTAGATGCAACACCGTGTTCACACATTAGATGCAACACAGCGTTCACACATTAGATGCAACACAGTGTTCACACATTAGATGCAACACCGTGTTCACACATTAGATGCAACACAGCGTTCACTCATTAGCTGTAACACAGTGTTCACACATTAGATACAACACAGCGTTCACACATTAGATGCAACACAGTGTTCACACATTAGCTGCAACACAGTGTTCACACATTAGATGCAACACAGCGTTCACACATTAGATGCAACACAGTGTTCACACATTAGCTGCAACACAGCGTTCACACATTAGCTGCAACAAAGTGTTCACACATTGGACATAACACAGCGTTCACACATTAGATGCAACACAGTGTTCACACATTAGCTGCAACACAGTGTTCACACATTAGATGCAACACAGCGTTCACACATTAGATGCAACACCTTGTTCACACATTAGATGCAACACAGCGTTCACACATTAGATGCAACACAGCGTTCACACATTAGATGCAACACAGTGTTCACACATTACATGCAACACCTTGTTCACACATTAGATGCAACACCGCGTTCACTCATTAGCTGTAACATAGAGTTCACACATTAGATGCAACACAGCGTTCACACATTTGATACAACACAGCGTTCACACATTAGATGCAACACAGTGTTCACACATTAGATGCAACACAGTGTTCACACATTAGCTGCAACACAGTGTTCACACATTAGATGCAACACCTTGTTCACACATTAGATGCAACACAGCGTTCACTCATTAGCTGTAACACAGAGTTCACACATTGGACACAACACAGCATTCACACATTCGATACAACACAGCGTTCACACATTAGCTGCAACACATCGTTCACACATTAGATGCAACACAGTGTTCACACATTCGATGCAACACAGTGTTCACACATTAGATGCAACACAGCGTTCACACATTAGATGCAACACCTTGTTCACACATTAGATGCAACACAGCGTTCACACATTAGATGCAACACAGTGTTCACACGTTAGATGCAACACCTTGTTCGCACATGAGATGCAACACAGCGTTCACTCATTAGCTGTAACACAGAGTTCACACATTAGATGCAACACAGCATTCACACATTCGATACAACACAGCGTTCACACATTAGATGCAACACAGTGTTCACACATTAGATGCAACACAGTGTTCACACATTAGATGCAACACCTTGTTCACACATTAGATACAACACAGCGTTCACTCATTAGTTGTAACACAGAGTTCACACATTGGACAAAACACAGCATTCACACATTCGATACAACACAGCGTTCACACATTAGATGCAACACAGTGTTCACACATTAGCTGCAACACAGTGTTCACACATTCGATGCAACACAGCGTTCACACATTCGATACAACACAGCGTTCACACATTAGATGCAACACAGTGTTCACACATTAGCTGCAACACAGTGTTCACACATTAGATGCAACACAGTGTTCACACATGAGCTGCAACACAGTGTTCACACATTAGATGCAACACAGCGTTCACACATTAGATGCAACACAGCGTTCACACATCAGATGCAACACAGTGTTCACACCTTGGATGCAACACAGTGATCAAACATTAGATGCAACACAGCGTTCACACATTAGATGCAACACAGCGTTCACACATTAGATGCAACACAGTGTTCACACCTTGGATGCAACACAGTGATCAAACATTAGATGCAACACAGTGTTCACATATGAGCTGCAACAAAGTGTTCACACATTGGATGCAACACAGCGTTCACACATTAGATGCAACACAGTGTTCACACATGAGCTGCAACACAGCGTTCACACATTAGATACAACACAGCGTTCACACATTAGATGCAACACATTGTTCACACATTAGATGCAACACAGTGTTCACACATTAGATGCAACACAGCGTTCACACATTGGATGCAACACAGCGTTCACACATTAGATGCAACACAGTGTTCACACATTAGCTGCAACACAGCGTTCACACATTAGTTGTAACACAGTGTTCACACATTAGATGCAACACAGTGTTCACACATTAGCTGCAACACAGTGTTCACACATTAGATGCAACATAGCGTTCACACATTAGATGCAACACAGTGTTCACACATTAGTTGCAACACAGTGTTCACACATTAGATGCAACACAGCGTTCACACATTAGATGCAACACAGTGTTCACACATTCGATGCAACACAGCGTTCACACATTAGATGCAACACAGCGTTCACACATTCGATGCAACACATTGTTCACACCTTGGATGCAACACAGTGATCAAACATTAGATGCAACACAGCGTTCACACATTAGATGCAACACAGCGTTCACACATTAGATGCAACACAGCGTTCACACATTAGATGCAACACAGCGTTCACACATTAGATGCAACACAGTGTTCACACCTTGGATGCAACACAGTGATCAAACATTAGATGCAACACAGCGTTCACACATTAGATGCAACACAGCGTTCACACATTAGATGCAACACAGTGTTCACACCTTGGATGCAACACAGTGATCAAACATTAGATGCAACACAGTGTTCACACATTAGCTGCAACACAGTGTTCACACATTAGATGCAACACAGTGTTCACACATGAGCTGCAACACAGTGTTCACACATTAGATGCAACACAGCGTTCACACATTAGATGCAACACAGCGTTCACACATCAGATGCAACACAGTGTTCACACCTTGGATGCAACACAGTGATCAAACATTAGATGCAACACAGCGTTCACACATTAGATGCAACACAGCGTTCACACATTAGATGCAACACAGTGTTCACACCTTGGATGCAACACAGTGATCAAACATTAGATGCAACACAGTGTTCACATATGAGCTGCAACAAAGTGTTCACACATTGGATGCAACACAGCGTTCACACATTAGATGCAACACAGTGTTCACACATGAGCTGCAACACAGCGTTCACACATTAGATAAAACACAGCGTTCACACATTAGATGCAACACATTGTTCACACATTAGATGCAACACAGTGTTCACACATTAGATGCAACACAGCGTTCACACATTGGATGCAACACAGCGTTCACACATTAGATGCAACACAGTGTTCACACATTAGCTGCAACACAGCGTTCACACATTAGTTGTAACACAGTGTTCACACATTAGATGCAACACAGTGTTCACACATTAGCTGCAACACAGTGTTCACACATTAGATGCAACATAGCGTTCACACATTAGATGCAACACAGTGTTTCCACATTAGTTGCAACACAGTGTTCACACATTAGATGCAACACAGCGTTCACACATTAGATGCAACACAGTGTTCACACATTCGATGCAACACAGCGTTCACACATTAGATGCAACACAGCGTTCACACATTAGATGCAACACAGTGTTCACACCTTGGATGCAACACAGTGATCAAACATTAGATGCAACATAGCGTTCACACATTAGATGCAACACAGCGTTCACACATTAGATGCAACACAGCGTTCACACATTAGATGCAACACAGTGTTCACACCTTGGATGCAACACAGTGATCAAACATTAGATGCAACACAGCGTTCACACATTAGATGCAACACAGCGTTCACACATTAGATGCAACACAGTGTTCACACCTTGGATGCAACACAGTGATCAAACATTAGATGCAACACAGTGTTCACACATGAGCTGCAACAAAGTGTTCACACATTGGATGCAACACAGCGTTCACACATTAGATGCAACACAGTGATCACACATGAGCTGCAACACAGTGTTCACACATTAGATGCAACACAGCGTTCACACATTAGATGCAACACAGTGTTCACACCTTGGATGCAACACAGTGATCAAACATTAGATGCAACACACTATTTACACATTAGATGCAACACAGCGTTCACACATTAGATGCAACACAGCGTTCACACATTAGATGCAACACAGTGTTCACACCTTGGATGCAACACAGTGATCAAACATTAGATGCAACACAGCGTTCACACATTAGATGCAACACAGCGTTCACACATTAGATGCAACACAGTGTTCACACCTTGGATGCAACACAGTGATCAAACATTAGATGCAACACAGCGTTCACACATTAGATGCAACACAGCGTTCACACATGAGCTGCAACAAAGTGTTCACACATTGGATGCAACACAGCGTTCACACATTAGATGCAACACAGTGTTCACACATGAGCTGCAACACAGTGTTCACACATTAGATGCAACACAGCGTTCACACATTAGATGCAACACACTGTTCACACATTAGATGCAACACATTGTTCACACATTAGCTGCAACACAGCGTTCACACATTGGATGCAACACACTGTTCACACATTAGATGCAACACATTGTTCACACATTAGCTGCAACACAGCGTTCACACACTGGATGCAACACAGCGTTCACACATTAGCTGCAACACAGTGTTCACACATTAGATGCAACACAGCGTTCACACATTGGATGCAACACAGCGTTCACACATTAGATGCAACACAGTGTTCACACATTAGCTGCAACACAGCGTTCACACATTAGATGCAACACAGTGTTCACACATTAGATGCAACACAGTGTTCACACATTAGCTGCAACACAGCGTTCACACATTAGATACAACACAGTTTTCACACATTAGATACAAAAGTGTTCACACATTAGATACAACAAAGCGAACACACATTAGATGCAACACAGTGTCCACACATTAGCTGCAACACAGTGTTCACACATTAGATGCAACACAGTGTTCACACATTAGCTGCAACACAGTGTTCACACATTAGATGCAACACAGCGTTCACACATTAGATGCAACACAGCGTTCACACATTAGATGCAACACCGTGTTCACACCTTGGATGCAACACAGTGATCAAACATTAGATGCAACACAGTGTTCACACATTAGATGCAACACAGTGTTCACACATTAGCTGCAACACAGTGTTCACACATTAGATGCAACACAGCGTTCACACATTAGATGCAACACAGCGTTCACACATTAGATGCAACACAGTGTTCACACCTTGGATGCAACACAGTGATCAAACATTAGATGCAACACAGCGTTCACACATTAGATGCAACACAGTGTTGACACATTAGCTGCAACAAAGTGTTCACACATTGGACATAACACAGCGTTCACACTTTAGATACAACACAGCGTTCACACATTAGATGCAACACAGTGTTCACACATTAGATGCAACACAGTGTTCACACATTAGATGCAACACCTTGTTCACACATTAGATGCAACACAGCGTTCACTCATTAGCTGTAACACAGAGTTCACACATTGGACACCACACAGCGTTCACACATTCGATACAACACAGTGTTCACACATTAGATGCAACACAGCGTTCACACATTAGATGCAACACATTGTTCACACATTAGCTGCAACACAGTGTTCACACATTAGCTGCAACACAGTGTTCACACATTAGATGCAACACAGTGATCAAACATTAGATGCAACACAGCGTTCACACATTAGATGCAACACAGCGTTCACACATTAGATGCAACACAGTGTTCACACCTTGGATGCAACACAGTGATCAAACATTAGATGCAACACAGTGTTCACATATGAGCTGCAACAAAGTGTTCACACATTGGATGCAACACAGCGTTCACACATTAGATGCAACACAGTGTTCACACATGAGCTGCAACACAGCGTTCACACATTAGATACAACACAGCGTTCACACATTAGATGCAAAACATTGTTCACACATTAGATGCAACACAGTGTTCACACATTAGATGCAACACAGCGTTCACACATTGGATGCAACACAGCGTTCACACATTAGATGCAACACAGTGTTCACACATTAGCTGCAACACAGCGTTCACACATTAGTTGTAACACAGTGTTCACACATTAGATGCAACACAGTGTTCACACATTAGCTGCAACACAGTGTTCACACATTAGATGCAACATAGCGTTCACACATTAGATGCAACACAGTGTTCACACATTAGTTGCAACACAGTGTTCACACATTAGATGCAACACAGCGTTCACACATTCGATGCAACACAGCGTTCACACATTAGATGCAACACAGCGTTCACACATTAGATGCAACACAGTGTTCACACCTTGGATGCAACACAGTGATCAAACATTAGATGCAACACAGCGTTCACACATTAGATGCAACACAGCGTTCACACATTAGATGTAACACAGCGTTCACACATTAGATGCAACACAGTGTTCACACCTTGGATGCAACACAGTGATCAAACATTAGATGCAACACAGCGTTCACACATTAGATGCAACACAGCGTTCACACATTAGATGCAACACAGTGTTCACACCTTGGATGCAACACAGTGATCAAACATTAGATGCAACACAGTGTTCACACATGAGCTGCAACAAAGTGTTCACACATTGGATGCAACACAGCGTTCACACATTAGATGCAACACAGCGTTCACACATTAGATGCAACACAGCGTTCACACATTCGATGCAACACAGTGTTCACACATTAGCTGCAACACAGCGTTCACACATTAGATGCAACACAGTGTTCACACATTAGATGCAACACAGCGTTCACACATTAGATGCAACACCTTGTTCACACATTAGATGCAACACAGCGTTCACACATTAGATGCAACACAGTGTTCACACATTAGATGCAACACCTTGTTCACACATTAGATGCAACACAGCGTTCACTCATTAGCTGTAACACAGAGTTCACACATTGGACACCACACAGCGTTCACACATTCGATACAACACAGCGTTCACACATTAGATGCAACACAGTGTTCACACATTAGATGCAACACAGTGTTCACACATTAGATGCAACACCTTGTTCACACATTAGATGCAACACAGCGTTCACTCATTAGCTGTAACACAGAGTTCACACATTGGACACCACACAGCGTTCACACATTCGATACAACACAGTGTTCACACATTAGATGCAACACAGCGTTCACACATTAGATGCAACACAGTGTTCACACATTAGATGCAACACAGCGTTCACTCATTAGCTGTAACACAGAGTTCACACATTGGACACCACACAGCGTTCACACATTCGATACAACACAGTGTTCACACATTAGCTGCAACACAGTGTTCACACATTAGATGCAACACAGCGTTCACACATTAGATGCAACACAGTGTTCACACATTACCTGCAACACAGTGTTCACACATTCGCTGCAAGACAGTGTTCACACATTAGATACAACACATTGTTCACACATTAGATACGACACAGTATTCACACATTGGATGCAAAACAGCGTTCACACATTAGATGCAACACAGCGTTCACACATTAGATGCAACACACTGTTCACACATTAGATGCAACACATTGTTCACACATTAGCTGCAACACAGCGTTCACACATTGGATGCAACACACTGTTCACACATTAGATGCAACACATTGTTCACACATTAGCTGCAACACAGCGTTCACACATTGGAAGCAACACAGCGTTCACACATTAGCTGCAACACAGTGTTCACACATTAGATGCAACACAGCGTTCACACATTGGATGCAACACAGCGTTCACACATTTGATGCAACACAGTGTTCACACATTAGCTGCAACACAGCGTTCACACATTAGATGCAACACAGTGTTCACACATTAGATGCAACACAGTGTTCACACATTAGCTGCAACACAGCGTTCACACATTAGATACAACACAGTTTTCACACATTAGATACAAAAGTGTTCACACATTAGATACAACAAAGCGAACACACATTAGATGCAACACAGTTTTCACACATTAGCTGCAACACAGTGTTCACACATTAGATGCAACACAGCGTTCACACATTAGATGCAACACAGTGTTCACACCTTGGATGCAACACAGTGATCAAACATTAGATGCAACACAGTGTTCACACATTAGATGCAACACAGTGTTCACACATTAGCTGCAACACAGTGTTCACACATTAGATGCAACACAGCGTTCACACATTAGATGCAACACAGCGTTCACACATTAGATGCAACACAGTGTTCACACCTTGGATGCAACACAGTGATCAAACATTAGATGCAACACAGCGTTCACACATTAGATGCAACACAGTGTTCACACATTAGCTGCAACAAAGTGTTCACACATTGGACATAACACAGCGTTCACACTTTAGATACAACACATCGTTCACACATTAGATGCAACACAGTGTTCACACATTAGATGCAACACAGTGTTCACACATTAGATGCAACACCTTGTTCACACATTAGATGCAACACAGCGTTCACTCATTAGCTGTAACACAGAGTTCACACATTGGACACCACACAGCGTTCACACATTCGATACAACACAGTGTTCACACATTAGATGCAACACAGCGTTCACACATTAGATGCAACACATTGTTCACACATTAGCTGCAACACAGTGTTCACACATTAGCTGCAACACAGTGTTCACACATTAGATGCAACACAGCGTTCACACATTGGATGCAACACAGCGTTCACGCATTCGATGCAACACAGTGTTCACACATTAGCTGCAACACAGCGTTCACACATTAGATGCAACACAGTGTTCACACATTAGATGCAACACAGCGTTCACACATTAGATGCAACACCTTGTTCACACATTAGATGCAACACAGCGTTCACACATTAGATGCAACACAGTGTTCACACATTAGATGCAACACCTTGTTCACACATTAGATGCAACACAGCGTTCACTCATTAGCTGTAACACAGAGTTCACACATTGGACACCACACAGCGTTCACACATTCGATACAACACAGCGTTCACACATTAGATGCAACACAGTGTTCACACATTAGATGCAACACAGTGTTCACACATTAGATGCAACACCTTGTTCACACATTAGATGCAACACAGCGTTCACTCATTAGCTGTAACACAGAGTTCACACATTGGACACCACACAGCGTTCACACATTCGATACAACACAGTGTTCACACATTAGATGCAACACAGCGTTCACACATTAGATGCAACACAGTGTTCACACATTAGATGCAACACCTTGTTCACACATTAGATGCAACACAGCGTTCACTCATTAGCTGTAACACAGAGTTCACACATTGGACACCACACAGCGTTCACACATTCGATACAACACAGTGTTCACACATTAGCTGCAACACAGTGTTCACACATTAGATGCAACACAGCGTTCACACATTAGATGCAACACAGTGTTCACACATTACCTGCAACACAGTGTTCACACATTCGCTGCAAGACAGTGTTCACACATTAGATACAACACATTGTTCACACATTAGATACGACACAGTATTCACACATTGGATGCAAAACAGCGTTCACACATTAGATGCAACACAGCGTTCACACATTAGATGCAACACCGTGTTCACACATTAGATACACCACAGTGTTCACACATTAGATACAACAGAGCGTTCACACATTAGATGCAACACCGTGTTTCCACATTAGATACACCACAGTGTTCACACATTAGATACAACACCGTGTTCACACATTAGATACACCACAGTGTTCACACATTAGATACACCACAGTGTTCACACATTAGATACACCACAGTGTTCACACATTAGATGCAACACCGTGTTCACACATTCGATACACCACAGTGTTCACACATTAGATACAACACCGTGTTCACACATTAGATACACCACAGTGTTCACACATTAGATACACCACAGTGTTCACACATTAGATACAACACAGTGTTCACACATTGGATGCAACACAGCGTTCACATTAGATACAACACATTGTTCACACATTTGATACGACAGAGTATTCACACATTACCTGCAACACAGTGTTCACACATTCGCTGCAAGACAGTGTTCACACATTAGATAAAACACAGTGTTCACACATTAGATACGACACAGTATTCACACATTGGATGCAAAACAGCGTTCACACATTAGATGCAACACAGCGTTCACACATTAGATGCAACACCGTGTTCACACATTAGATACACCACAGTGTTCACACATTAGATACAACACAGTGTTCACACATTAGATACGACACAGTATTCACACATTGGATGCAAAACAGCGTTCTCACATTGGACACAACGCAGCGTTCACACATTAGATGCAACACAGCGTTCACACATTAGATGCAACACAGTGTTCACACATTGGATGCAACACAGTGTTCACACATTAGATGCAACACAGCGTTCACACATTAGATGCAACACAGTGTTCACACATTAGATGCAACACAGCGTTCACGCATTGGATGCAACACAGTGTTCACACATTAGATGCAACACAGCGTTCACACATTAGATGCAACACAGTGTTCACACATTAGATGCAACACAGTGTTCACGCATTGGATGCAACACAGTGTTCACACATTAGATGCAACACAGCGTTCACACATTAGATGCAACACAGTGTTCACACATTAGATGCAACACAGCATTCACGCATTGGATGCAACACAGTGTTCACACATTAGATGCAACACAGCATTCACACATTAGATGCAACACAGCGTTCACACATTGGATGCAACACAGTGATCAAACATTAGATGCAACACACTGTTCACACATTAGATGCCACACATTGTTCACACATTAGCTGCAACACAGCGTTCACGCATTGGATGCAACACAGTGTTCACACATTAGATGCAACACATTGTTCACACATTAGCTGCAACACAGCGTTCACACATTAGATGCAACACAGTGTTCACACATTAGCTGCAACACAGCGTTCACACATTAGATGCAACACAGTGTTCACACAATAGATGCAACACAGCGTTCACACATTGGATGCAACACAGCGTTCACACATTAGATGCAACACAGTGTTCACACATTAGATGCAACACAGCGTTCACACATTAGATGCAACACAGTGTTCACACATTAGCTGCAACACAGCGTTCACACATAAGATGCAACACAGCGTTCACGCATTAGATACAACACAGTTTTCACACATTAGATACAACAGTGTTCACACATTAGATACAACAAAGCGATCACACATTCGATGCAACACAGGGTTCACAATTTGGATGCAACACATTGTTCACACATTAGATACAATACAGTGTTTACACATTGGATGCAACAAAGCGATCACACATTAGATACACCACAGTGCTCACACATTAGATACACCACAGTGCTCACACATTAGATACACCACAGTGCTCACACATTAGATACGACAAAGTGTTCACACATTAGATACACCACAGTGCTCACACATTAGATACAACACAGTGTTCACACATTAGATACACCACAGTGTTCACACATTAGATGCAACACCGTGTTCACACATTAGATACACCACAGTGTTCACACATTAGATACAACACCGTGTTCACACATTAGATACACCACAGTGTTCACACATTAGATACACCACAGTGTTCACACATTAGATACAACACAGTGTTCACACATTGGATGCAACACAGCGTTCACATTAGATACAACACATTGTTCACACATTTGATACGACAGAGTATTCACACATTACCTGCAACACAGTGTTCACACATTCGCTGCAAGACAGTGTTCACACATTAGATAAAACACAGTGTTCACACATTAGATACGACACAGTATTCACACATTGGATGCAAAACAGCGTTCACACATTAGATGCAACACCGTGTTCACACATTCGATACACCACAGTGTTCACACATTAGATACAACACAGTGTTCACACATTAGATACGACACAGTGTTCACACATTAGATGCAAAACAGCGTTCTCACATTGGACACAACGCAGCGTTCACACATTAGATGCAACACAGCGTTCACACATTAGGTGCAACACAGTGTTCACACATTGGATGCAACACAGTGTTCACACATTAGATGCAACACGGCGTTCACACATTAGATGCAACACAGTGTTTACACATTAGATGCAACACAGCGTTCACGCATTGGATGCAACACAGTGTTCACACATTAGATGCAACACAGTGTTCACACATTAGATGCAACACAGCGTTCACGCATTGGATGCAACACAGTGTTCACACATTAGATGCAACACAGCGTTCACACATTAGATGCAACACAGTGTTCACACATTAGATGCAACACAGCGTTCACGCATTGGGTGCAACACAGTGTTCACACATTAGATGCAACACAGCGTTCACACATTAGATGCAACACAGTGTTCACACATTAGATGCAACACAGCGTTCACGCATTAGATGCAACACAGCGTTCACGCATTGAGTGCAACACAGTGTTCACACATTAGATGCAACACAGCGTTCACACATTAGATGCAACACAGTGTTCACACATTAGATGCAACACAGTGTTCACACATTAGATGTTTCACACCGTTCACACATTAAATGCAACACAGTGTTCACACATTAGATGCAACACAGCGTTCACACATTAGATGCAACACAGCGTTCACGCATTGGATGCAACACAGTGTTCACACATTAGATGCAACACATCGTTCACACATTAGATTCAACACAGCGTTCACACATTGGATGCAACACAGTGTTCACACATTAGATGCAACACAGCGTTCACACATTAGATGCAACACAGTGTTCACACATTAGATGCAACACAGCGTTCACACATTGGATGCAACACAGTGTTCACACATTAGATGTTTCACACCGTTCACACATTAGATGCAACACAGTGTTCACACATTGGATGCAACACAGTGTTCACACATTAGCTGCAACACAGTGTTCACACATTAGATGCAACACAGCGTTCACACATCAGCTGCAACACAGTGTTCACACATTAGATGCAACACAGCGTTCACACATTGGATGCAACACAGCGTTCACACATTAGATGCAACACAGTGTTCACACATTAAATGCAACACAGTGTTCACACATTAGCTGCAACACAGCGTTCACACATTAGATGCAACACAGTGTTCACACATTAGATGCAACACAGAGTTCACACATTAGCTGCAACACAGCATTCACACATTAGATGCAACACAGTGTTCACACATTAGATGCAACACAGCGTTCACACATTAGATGCAACACAGAGTTCACACATTAGCTGCAACACAGCATTCACACATTAGATGCAACACAGTGTTCACACATTAGATGCAACACAGCGTTCACACATTGGATGCAACACAGCGTTCACACATTAGATGCAACACAGTGTTCACACATTAAATGCAACACAGCGTTCACACATTAGCTGCAACACAAAATTCACACATTAGATGCAACACAGTATTCACACATTAGCTGCAACACAGTGTTCACACATTAGATGCAACACAGCGTTCACACATTGGATGCAACACAGCGTTCGCACATTAGATGCAACACAGTCTTCACACATTTTAGAATTAGAATTAGAATTAGAACATTACAGCGCAGTACAGGCCCTTCGGCCCTCGATGTTGCGCCGACCTGTGAAACCATCTGACCTACACTATTCCATTTTCATCCATATGTCTATCCAATGACCACTTAAATGCCCTTAATGTTGGCGAGTCTACGACTGTTGCAGGCAGGGCCTTCCACGCCCTTACTACTCTCTGAATAAAGAAACCACCTCTGACAACTGTCCTCTATCTATCACCCCTCAACTTGAAGCTATGTCCCCTCGTGTTTGCCTTCACCATCCGAGGAAAAAGACGCTCACTATCCACCCTATCTAACCCTCTGATTATCTTATATGTCTCTATTAAGTCACCTCTCCTCCTCCTTCTCTCCAACGAAAACAACCTCAAGTCCCTCAGCCTTTCCTCGTAAGACCTTCCCTCCATACCAGGCAACATCCTAGTAAATCTCCTCTGCATCCTTTCCATAGCTTCCACATCCTTCCTATAATGCGGTGACCAGAACTGCACGCAATACTCCAGGTGCGGTCTCACCAGAGATTTGTACAGCTGCAGCATGACCTCGTGGCTCCGAAACTCGATCCCCCTACTAATAAAAGCTAACACACCATATGCCTTCTTAACAGCCATATTAACCTGGGTAGCAACCTTCAGGGATTTATGCACCTGGACACCAAGATCTCTCTGTTCATCTACACTACCAAGAATCTTCCCATTAGCCCAGTACTCTGCATTCCTGTTACTCCTTCCAAAGTGAATCACCTCGCACTTTTCCGCATTAAACTCCATTTGCCATCTCTCAGCCCAGCTCTGCAGCCTATCTCCGTCCCTCTGTACCCTACAACATCCTTCGG
This sequence comes from Heterodontus francisci, assembly GCF_036365525.1. Classification (NCBI taxonomy): domain Eukaryota; kingdom Metazoa; phylum Chordata; class Chondrichthyes; order Heterodontiformes; family Heterodontidae; genus Heterodontus; species Heterodontus francisci. Next base: position 11,371,531 of record NC_090381.1, on the reverse strand, counting down.
CACGATCCACAACTCCACCGACCTTAATGTCATCTGCAAATTTACTAACCCACCCTTCTACACCCTCTTCCAGGTCATTTATAAAAATGACAAACAGCAGTGGCCCCAAAACAGATCCTTGCGGTACACCACTAGTAACTAAACTCCAGGATGAACATTTGCCATCAACCACCACCTTTCTTTCAGCTAGCCAATTTCTGATCCAAAGCTCTAAATCACCTGCAACCCCATACTTCCGTATTTTCTGCAATAGCCTACCGTGGGGAACCTTATCAAACGCCTTACTGAAATCCCTATACACCACATCCACTGCTTTACCCTCATCCACCTGTTTGGTCACCTTCTCGAAAAACTCAATAAGGTTTGTGAGGCACGACCTACCCGTCACAAAACCGTGCTGACTATCGCTAATGAACTTATTCTTTTCAAGATGATTATAAATCCTGTCTCTTATAACCTTTTCCAACATTTTACCCACAACCGAAGTAAGGCTCACAGGTCTATAATTACCAGGGCTGTCTCTACTCCCCTTCTTGAACAAGGGGACAACATTTGCTATCCTCCAGTCTTCCAGCACTATTCCTGTCGACAATGATGACATAAAGATCAAGGACAAAGGCTCTGCAATCTCCTCCCTAGCTTCCCAGAGAATCTTAGGGTAAATCCCATCTGGCCCAGGGGACTTATCTATTTTCACACTTTCCAAAATTGATAACACCTCCTCCTTGTGAACCTCAATCCCATTTAGCCTAGTGGCCTGAATCTCAGTATTCTACTCAACAACATTTTCTTTCTCTACTGTAAACACTGACTCAAAATATTTAGATTAGATTAGATTAGAGATACAGCACTGAAACAGGCCCTTCGGCCCACCGAGTCTGTGCCGACCATCAACCACCCATTTATACTAACCCTACACTAATCCCATATTCCTACCAAACATCCCCACCTGTCTCTATATTTCCCTACCACCTACCTATACTAGTGACAATTTATAATGGCCAATTTACCTATCAACCTGCAAGTCTTTTGGCTTGTGGGAGGAAACCGGAGCACCCGGAGAAAACCCACGCAGACACAGGGAGAACTTGCAAACTCCACACAGGCAGTACCCGGAATCGAACCCGGGTCGCTAGAGCTGTGAGGCTGCGGTGCTAACCACTGCGCCACTGTGCCGCCCCCTATCTCCTCTGATTCCACACACAACTTCCCACTACTATCCTTGATTGGCCCTAATCTAACTCTAGTCATTCTTTTATTCCTGATATACCTAAAGAAAGCCTTAGGGTTTTCCCTGATCCTATCCGCCAATGACTTCTCGTGTCCTCTCCTTGCTCTTCTTAGCTCTCCCTTTAGATCCTTCCTGGCTAGCTTGTAGCTCTCAAGCGCCCTAACTGAGCCTTCACGTCTCATCCTAACATAAGCCTTCTTCTTCCTCTTGACAAGCGCTTCAACTTCTTTAGTAAACCACGGCTCCCTCGCTCGACAACTTCCTCCCTGCCTCACAGGTACATACTTATCAAGGACACGCAGTAGCTGCTCCTTGAATAAGCTCCACATTTCGATTGTTCCCATCCCCTGCAGTTTCCTTCCCCATCCTGCGCATCCTAAATCTTGCCTAATCGCATCATAATTTCCTTTCCCCCAGCTATAATTCTTGCCCTGCGGTATATACCTGTCCCTGCCCATCGCTGAGGTAAACCTAACCGAATTGTGATCACTATCACCAAAGTGCTCACCTACATCTAAATCTAACACCTGGCCGGGTTCATTTCCCAGTACCAAATCCAATGTGGCATCGCCCCTGGTTGGCCTGTCTACATACTGTGTCAGAAAACCCTCCTGCACACACTGGACAAAAACTGACCCATCTAAAGTACTCGAACTATAGTATTTCCAGTCGATATTTGGAAAGTTAAAGTCCCCCATAACAACTACCCTGTTACTCTCGCCCCTGTCGAGAATCATCTTCGCTATCCTTTCCTCTCCATCTCTGGAACTATTTGGAGGTCTATAAAAGACTCCCAGCAGGGTAACCTCACCTCTCCTGTTTCTAACCTCGGCCCATACTACCTCAGTAGACGAGTCCTCAAACGTCCTTTCTGTCGCTGTAATACTCTCCTTGATTAACAATGCCACACCCCCCCCCCTTACTGAAACATCTAAATCCCGGAACCTGCAACATCCATTCCTGCCCCTGCTCTACCTATGTCTCCGAAATGGCCACTACATCGAGATCCCAGGTACCAATCCATGCTGCAAGCTCACCCACCTTATTCCGGATGCTCCTGGCGTTGAAGTAGACACACTTTAAACCAAGTTCTTGCTTGCCAGTGCCCTCTTGCATCCTTGTAACCTTATCCCTGACCTCACTACTCTCAACATCCTGTACACTGGCACTACAATTTAGGTTCCCATTCCCCTGCTGAATTAGTTTAAACCCCCCCGAAGAGCACTAGCAAATCTCCCCCCCAGGATATTGGTACCCCTCTGGTTCAGGTGAAGACCATCCTGTTTGTAGAGGTCCCACCTACCCCAGAAAGAGCCCCAATTATCCAGGAAACCAAAACCCTCCCTCCTGCACCATCCCTGCAGCCACGTGTTCAACCCCTCTCTCTCCCTATTCCTCGCTTCGCTATCACGTGGCACGGGCAACAACCCAGAGATAACAACTCTGTTTGTTCTCGCTCTAAGCTTCCACCCTAGCTCCCTGAATTTCTGTCTTAAATCCCCATCTCTCTTCCTACCTATGCCGTTGGTGCCTCTGTGGACCACGACTTGGGGCTGCTCCCCCTCCCCCTTAAGGATCCCAAAAACACGATCCAAGACATCACGAACCCTGGCACCTGGGTGGCAACATACCAACCGTGAGTCTCTCTCGTTCCCACAGAACCTCCTATCTGTTCCCCTAACTATAGAGTCCCCAATGACTAATGCTCTGCTCCTCTTCCCCCTTCCCTTCTGAGCAACAGGGACAGACTCTGTGCCAGAGACCTGTACCCCATTGCTTACCCCTGGTAAGTCGTCCCCCGCAACAGTATCCAAAACGGTATACCTGTTGTTGAGGGAAACGGCCACAGGGGATCCCTGCACTGCCTGCTGGTTCCCTCTCCTTCCCCTGACGGTAACCCATCTACCTACTTCTTTTACCTGAGGTGTGACGACCTCCCCATAACTCCTCTCAATAACCCCCTCCGCCTCCCGAATGATCCGAAGTTCATCCAGCTCCAGTTCCCTAACATTAGATACAACACAGTTTTTACACATTAGTTACAACACTGTGTTCACACATTAGACAGAGCACAGTGTTCACACATTAGATGCAACACAGTATTGACACGTTAGATACAACACACTGTTCACACATTAATTACAACACAGTGTTCACACATTAGATACTACACAGTCTTATCTCTCCACTGGCTGGAGTCATACCTAGCGCAAAGGAAGCTGGTTCAGTTTGTTGGAGGTCAATCATCTGAGCTCCAGGACATTACTGCAGGAGTTCCTCAGGGTAGTGTCCTCGGCCCAACCATCTTCAGCTGCTTCATCAATGACCTTCCTTCAATCATCAGGTCAGAAGTGGGGATGTTCGCTATGATTGGACAATGTTCAGCACCATTCATGACTCCTCAGATACTGAAGCAATCCATGTAGAAATGCAGCAAGACCTGGACAATATCCAGGTTTGGGCTGATAAGTGGCAAGTCACATTTGCGCCACACAAGTGCCAGGCAATGACCATATCCAACAAGAGAGAATCTAACCATCTCCCTTGACATTCAAGGGCATTACCATCGCTGAATCCCCTACTAACAACATCCTAGGGGCTGCCATTGACCAGAAACTGAACTGGAGTAGCCATATAAATACCGTGGCTACAAGAGCAGGTCAGAGGCTAGGATCCCAGAGGCGAGTCACTCACCTCCTGACTCCCAAAGCCTGTCCACCATCTTCAAGGCACAAGTCAGGAGTGTAATGGAATACTCTCCACTTGCCTGGATGGGTGCAGCTCCAACAACACTCAAGAAGCTCAACACCATCCAGGACAAAGCAGCCCGCTTGATTGGCACCCCATCTACAAACATTCACTCCCTCCACCACTGACGCACAATGGCAGCAGTGTGTACCATCTATAAGATGCACTGCAGCAATGCACCAAGGCTCCTTTGACAGCGCCTTCCAGACCCGCGACCTCTACCAACTAGAAGGACAAGGGCAGCAAATGCATGGGAACATCACCACCTGCATGTTCCCCTCCAAGTCACACACCATCCTGACTTGGAACGATATTGCTGTTCCTTCACTGTCGCTGGGTCAAAATCCTGGAACTCCCTTCCTAACAGCACTGTGGGTGTATCTACCTCACATGGACTGCAGCGGTTCAAGAAGGCAGCTCATCACCACCTTCTCAAGGGCAATTCGGGATGGGCAATAAATGTTGGCCGTACCAGCGACGCCCACATCCCATGAATGAATATATTAAAAAAACATGTTAGATATTTGCATTCTTTGTTCACATCCACACAGTCAGCAAGTAGCTCTTACCCACTTTTTATAGGAAGATGCTGAGTTTCCTCCACCATTGTCATAGAGAGAGCGATACAGCACGGAAACAGGCCCTTTGGCCCACTGAGTCTGTGCTGACCAACATCCATCCATTTATACTAATCCTAGATTAATCCTATATTCCCTACCACATCCCCACCATTCTCCTACCTACACTAGGGGCAATTTACAATTACCAAATTACCTACCAACCTGCAAGTCTTTGGCTGTGGGAGGAAACCGGAGCACCCAGCAGAAACCCATGTGGACATAGGGAGAACTTGCAAATTCCACACAGGCAGTACCCAGAACTGAACCCGGGTGGCTGGAGCTGTGAGGCTGCGGTGTTAACCACTGCGCCACTGTGCCGCCCATAAACTTGGGAACTACGCACAGGAGTACCTGAGATTGAGTCCTTGTCACCTTCTCCTGACCCTGACCATGAACCAAATCTAAAATATCTAACCTAAGGGGTTTGACCCCCGCCTGGAACGAAGTGTCCAGGTAACTCTCCCGCTCCCTGATGCTCCGTGATACTTGCACCTTGGACTCCAGCTCAACAACTCTGAGCTGAAGTTCCTTGAGATCCAGACACTTGCAGCAGATGTGTTGGTCTGGAATCATGATGGTCTCCATAAACTTCCACATGCTGCAGCTGTGGCACACCACCTGCACTGCCATGTCTATTTAACCTTATTTCTTTACTTATTTATTTTCATTTGTTTAATTACTTAAAGATTTTGTGTAATTAATTGTTGGTGTATTTTTTAGTTTCTTTAAATAATTATTTTATCTAGTTAAAATGATTAAGTTAATAAAGCATTGGCAAGTTAGGTTCTATATTCCTAGTTTAAACCACTTCCCTAGCTTTTCACATTTACTTTCTCCATTTCGCCAATTTCACACCCTCACCAATTTCTTATTGCCAGTCTTTTTAGCAAGCCACTATTCCGTATATTGTCCCAGCTTGCTGCTCCCAACTCCATGTTTAGCAAATATCCCTCTAATATATAATATAAAATAAAGACAGAAAATGCTTGAAATATTCAGCAGGTCTGCCATCATCAGTTGAGAGATAAACAGAGTTAATGTTTCAGGTCAATGACCTTTTGTCAGAAGACCTTTGTTACAATGGGTCAGTCAGTCAACAGCCAGCCACAGCAAGTAACACCTAGTCAGGGATCGACTTACAGCTGATTGATGTTAACTGCCACTGACTTGCAGCGTTAGAGTAAGAAAAACATCTTCAATTTCAGATTGATAAGCACATGGGGCTGGATTTTTACATCCCGTTGTGGGTGGGAACAGAGGGCAGCAGGGAATGAAATTACTGGTGCTCTCCAGTGCGCCAGTTTCCCATAGCTAAGGGTATCACCAGGGCTGGGGGAGGGTGGCCCAATCCGTTAACAACGGTAATTGAGGTCGTGGAATAAACGGGCAGCATAAACATGGATACAAAATTGGCTCAGTGACAAGAAACAGAGGGTACTGCTTAATGGATATTTTTCGGGCTGGAGGAAGGTTTGTAGTGGAGTTCCCCAGGGATCAGTGTTGGCACCCTTGCTTTTCCTGATATATATGAATGACCTAGATCTTGGTGTACAGGGCACAATTTCAAAGTTCGCAGATGATATGAAACTTGGAAGCATTGTGAACTGTGAGGATAGTGCAGAACTTCAAAAGGACATAGACAAGTTGGTGGAATGGGCAGACAACTGGTGGATGAAATTCAATGTGTAGAAATGTGAAGTGATACATTTTGGTAGGAAGAACATGGAGGTTCAATTTCGAATAAATGGCACAATTCTAAAGGGGGTGCAGGAGCAGAGGGACCTAGGTGTAGATGTGCATAAGTCATTGAAGGTGGCAGGACAGGTTAAGAGAGCAGTTAATAAAGCATACAGTATCCTGGGGTTTATTAATAGGGGCATAGAGTACAAGAGCAAGGAAGTTATGTTGAACTTGTATAAGACACTAGTTCAGCTTCAGCTGGAGTATTGCGTCCAATTCTGAGCATCGCATTTAAGGAAAGCCGTGAGGGCATTGGAGAGATCACAGAAAGGACTCACGAGAATGGTTCCAGGGATGAGGAACTACATTTACAAAGATAGATTGGAGAAGTTGGGACTGTTTTCCTTGGAGAAGGCTGAGAGGAGATTTGATAGAGGTATTCAAAATCATGAAAGGTTTGGCCAGAGTAGATAGAGAGAAACTGTTCCCACTCGTGAAAGGATGAATAACGAGAAGGCACAGATTTAAAGTAATTGGCAAAAGAACCAATGGGGATATGAGGAAAAACTTTTTCATGCAGTGAGTAGTCAGGATCTGGAATGCACTGCCAGAGAGTGTGGTGGAGGTAGGTTCAATGGAGGCATTCAAAAGGGAATTAGATAGTTTCCTGAAAAGGAAGAATGTACAGTTATGGGGAGAAGGCAGGGGAGTGGCACTGAGTCAAAAACAAGAAATGCTGGAATCACTCAGCAGGTCTGGCAGCATCTGTGGAAAGAGAAGCAGAGTTAACGTTTCGGGTCAGTGACCCTTCTTCGGAACTGACAAATATTAGAAAAGTCACAGATTAAAAACAAGTGAGGTGGGGGTTGGGCAAGAGATAACAAAGGAGAAGGTGCAGATTGGACCAGGCCACATAGCTGACCAAAAGGTCACGGAGCAAAGGCAAACAATATGTTAATGGTGTGTTGAAAGACAAAGCATTAGTACAGATTAGGTGTGAATATACTGAATATAGAACATCAGCAAGTGCAAACCTGAAGAAAAACAACCTGAAAAAAACAGTGGGTAAGCAAACTGAACAAACTAAGATGAAATGAAATAAATGCAAAAAAAGATTGTAAAAAATGTAAAAAGGAATGTAAAAAAAAAGGAAGAAAAAATAACTAAAAATGAAAGTAAAGTGGGGGGCTGTCATGCTCTGAAATTATTGAACTCAATGTTCAGTCCGGCAGGCTGTAGTGTGCCTAATCGGTAGATGAGATGCTGTTCCTCGAGCTTGCGTTGATGTTCACTGGAACACTGCAGCAATCCCAGGACAGGGATGTGAGCATGAGAGCAGGGGGGAGTGTTGAAATGGCAAGCAACCGGAAGCTCAGGGTCCTGCTTGCGGACTGAGCAGAGATGTTCCGCAAAGCGGTCACCCAGTCTGCGCTTGGTCTCCCCAATGTAGAGGAGACCACACTGTGAGCAGCGAGTACAGTATACTACATTGAAAGAAGTACAAGTAAATCGCTGCTTCACCTGAAAGGAGTGTTTGGGGCCTGGGATAGTAAGGAGAGAGGAGGCAAATGGGCAGGTATTACACCTCCTGCGATTGCAGGGGAAGGTGCCCTGGGACGGGGACGAGGTGGTGGGGGTAATGGAGGAGTGGACCAGGGTGTCGCGGAGGGAACGATCCCTTCGGAATGCTGACAGGGGAAGGGAGGGGAAGATGCGACTGGTCGTGGCATCACGCTGGAGGTGGCAAAAATGGCGGAGGATGATCCTTTGGATATGGAGGCTGGTGGGATGAAAAGTGAGGACAAGGGGAACCCTGTCACGGTTCTGGGAGGGAGGGGAAGGGGTGAGGGTAGAGGTGCGGGGAATGGGTCGGACACGGTTGAGGGCCCTGTCAACCACAGTGGGGGGAAATCCTCGGTTGAGGAAAAAGGAGGTCATATCAGAAGCACCGTCATGGAAGGTAGCATCATCAGAGCAGATGCGTCGGAGACGGAGAAACTGGGAGAATGGAATGGTGTCCTTACAGGAGGTAGGGTGTGAAGAAGTGTAGTCGAGGTAGCTGTGGGAGTCGGTGGGCTTATAATGGATATTGGTAGACAACCTATCCCCAGAGATGGAGACAGAGAAGTCGAGGAAGGGAAGGGAAGTGTCAGAGATGGACCATGTAAAGGTGAGAGAAGGGTGGAAATTGGAAGCAAAGTTGATAAAGTTTTCTAGTTCGGGGCGGGAGCAGGAAACTGCACCGATACAGTCATCAATGTACCGGAAAAAGAGTTGGGGGAGGGGGCCTGAGTAGGACTGGAACAAAGAATGCTCGACATATCCCACAAAAAGACAGGCATAACTAGGACCCATGCGGGTACCCATAGCGACACCTTTTACTTGAAGGAAGTGCATGGAGTTGAAGGAGAAGTTGTTCAAGAGAACAAGTTCAGCCAGGCGGAGGAGGGTGGTGGTGGATGGGGACTGGTTGGGCCTCTGTTCCAGGAAGAAGCGGAGAGCCCTCAAACCGTGCTGGTGGGGGATGGAGGTGTAGAGCGATTGGACGTCCATAGTGAAGAGGAGACGGTTGGGACCAGGAAACTGGAAATTGTCAAAATGACGTAGGGCGTCAGAAGAGTCACGGATGTAGGTGGGAAGAGACTGGACCAGCGGAGAAAAGATAGAGTCTAGATAGGAAGAAATAAGTTCAGTGGGGCAGGAGCAGGCTGACACAATGGGTCTGCCGGGACAGTCCCGTTTGTGGATTTCCAAAATCCACAAACGGGACTGTCCCGGCAGACCCATTGTGTCAGCCTGCTCCTGCCCCACTGAACTTATTTCTTCCTATCTAGACTCTATCTTTTCTCCGCTGGTCCAGTCTCTTCCCACCTACATCCGTGACTCTTCTGACGCCCTACGTCATTTTGACAATTTCCAGTTTCCTGGTCCCAACCGTCTCCTCTTCACTATGGACGTCCAATCTCTCTACACCTCCATCCCCCACCAGGATGGTTTGAGGGCTCTCCGCTTCTTCCTGGAACAGAGGCCCAACCAGTCCCCATCCACCACCACCCTCCTCCGCCTGGCTGAACTTGTTCTCACATGAAAAACTTCTCCTTCAACTCCATGCACTTCCTTCAAGTAAAAGGTGTCGCTATGGGTACCCGCATGGGTCCTAGTTATGCCTGTCTTTTTGTGGGATATGTCGAGCATTCTTTGTTCCAGTCCTACTCAGGCCCCCTCCCCCAACTCTTTTTCCGGTACATTGATGACTGTATCGGTGCCGTTTCCTGCTCCCGCCCCGAACTAGAAAACTTTATCAACTTTGCTTCCAATTTCCACCCTTCTCTCACCTTTACATGGTCCATCTCTGACACTTCCCTTCCCTTCCTCGACTTCTCTGTCTCCATCTCTGGGGATAGGTTGTCTACCAATATCCATTATAAGCCCACCGACTCCCACAGCTACCTCGACTACACTTCTTCACACCCTACCTCCTGTAAGGACTCCATTCCATTCTCCCAGTTTCTCCGTCTCCGACGCATCTGCTCTGATGATGCTACCTTCCATGACGGTGCTTCTGATATGACCTCCTTTTTCCTCAACCGAGGATTTCCCCCCACTGTGGTTGACAGGGCCCTCAACCGTGTCTGACCCATTCCCCGCATCGCTACCCTCATCCCTTCCCCTCCCTCCCAGAACCGTGACAGGGTTCCCCTTGTCCTCACTTTTCATCCCACCAGCCTCCATATCCAAAGGATCATCCTCCGCCATTTTCGCCACCTCCAGCGTGATGCCACTACCAGTCGCATCTTCCCCTTCCTTCCCCTGTCAGCATTCCGAAGGGATCGTTCCCTCCGCGACACCCTGGTCCACTCCTCCATTACCCCCACCACCTCGTCCCCGTCCCAGGGCACCTTCCCCTGCAATCGCAGGAGGTGTAATACCTGCCCATTTACCTCCTCTCTCCTCACTATCCCAGGCCCCAAACACTCCTTTCAGGTGAAGCAGCGATTTACTTATACTTCTTTCAGTGTAGTATACTGTACTCGCTGCTCACAGTGTGGTCTCCTCTACATTGGGGAGACCAAGCGCAGACTGGGTGACCGCTTTGCGGAACATCTCCGCTCAGTCCGCAAGCAGGACCCTGAGCTTCCGGTTGCTTGCCATTTCAACACTCCCCCCTGCTCTCATGCTCACATCTCTGTCCTGGGATTGCTGCAGTGTTCCAGTGAACATCAACGCAAGCTCGAGGAACAGCATCTCATCTACCGATTAGGCACACTACAGCCTGCCGGACTGAACATTGAGTTCAATAATTTCAGAGCATGACAGCCCCCCATTTTACTTTCATTTTTAGTTATTTTTTCTTCCCTTTTTTTTTTACATTCCTTTTTACATTTTTTACAATCTTTTTTTGCATTTATTTCATTTCATCTTGGTTTGTTCAGTTTGCTTACCCATTGTTTTTTTCAGGTTGTTTTTCTTCAGGTTTGCACTTGCTGCTGTTCAATATTCAGTATATTCACACCTAATCTGTACTAATGCTTTGTCTTTCAACACATCATTAACATATTGTTTGCCTTTTCTCCGTGACCTTTTGGTCTGCTATGTGGCCTGGTCCAATCTGCACCTTCTCCTTTGTTATCTCTTGCCCAACCCCCACCTTACTTGTTTATAATCTGTGACTTTTCTAATATTTGTCAGTTCCGAAGAAGGGTCACTGACCCGAAACGTTAACTCTGCTTCTCTTTCCACAGATGCTGCCAGACCTGCTGAGTGATTCCAGCATTTCTTGTTTTTGTTTAAGAAAGGGAAATTGTGTTTGACAAACCTGTTGGAGCTTTTTGAGGTTGTTACTTGTAACAAGGATAAAGGAGAACTAGTGGATGTGGTGTATTTGGATTTTCAGAAGGCTTTTCATAAGGTCCCACACAGGAGGTTAGTAAACAAAATTAGAGCACATGGGATTGGGAGTAATATGCTGGTATGGATTGAGAATTTGTTAACAGACAAAAAACAGGAAGTAGAAATAAATGGGTTATGCTCAGGATGGCAGGCTGTGACTAGCGGGGTACTGCAAGGATCAGTCCTGGGACCACAGCTGTTCACAATCTATATAAATGATTTAGATGTGGGGACTAAAGTTTGCTGACGACACAAACTAGGTGGGAATGTGAGTTGTGAGGAGGATACTAATGAAATTGAGCAATATGGAGATAGGGTGGGAAAGGGCATTGAGGTAGATGATCAGCCATGATCTAATTGAATCGAGCAGGCTCGATGGGCTGAATGGCCTACTCCTGCTCCTATGTTCCTATGTGCCACTGCAATAGGCATTGCCCAGAAATTAAGTTGTTGCACTTTAGACACCAGCAATAGTCTTAAGTTTACAGATACAGATGCAGTCGGCTTTTCAATTTGTTCTGCCCTCACCAAATCTTGTAAATATGTCACAGACATGAAAAATTTGACTTTTATTTAGAGATGCAGCACTGAAACAGGTCCTTCGGCCCACGGAGTCTGTGCTGACCAACAACCACCCATTTATACTAAACCTACATTAATCCCATATTCCCTACCACCTACCAATTTACAAAGGCCAATTTACCTATCACCTGCAAGTCTTTTGCTGTGGGAGGAAACCGGAGCACCCGGCGAAAACCCACACGGTCATAGGGAGAACTTGCAAACTCCGCACAGGCAGTACCCAGAATTGGACCCGGATCGCTGGAGCTGTGAGACTGTGGTGCTAACCACTGCACCACTGTGCCGCCCAATATAATATGAGTATACTGCTTCATTCTATTAATGTAAGGTGTTGCTTCAAACTGAGAAAGGGAATTGTGATTTCAAGATGATATCCTCCCTGTGGAGTGAGAAATTGCAGCAGATGTATTAAATTTCCCATGCAAGGGTTAAGTAAATACAAACAACCCTATAGGCAGGAGTTATGCTGCTTCCAGTGTGACTTTAATGTGATTTCTCACAACCTATATTTTAATATCTATAATAATTATACTACTGTTTTATACATTGATGCAAACCCAAGCGTATTTCACATTGACACAAAAGTGGCAGTGTACCCATTCTATGGTGGCTGCGTCATTGGCAGCAGGTTTGTATTATAAAGAAGTCTGTGTGTCTTTTGCCTGGCATGTGATTTGCTGGATTCCCAGAGCCATTATCAAAGCACAAAAAATAAGTCCATTGTTCCTGTTGGCCCTCTCACGGGACTGACAGCAAATAGAGAATATGCTCATACTTGGATCAATATTAAAAGACAAAAGCAAAATACTGCAGATGCTGGAAATCTGAAATAAAAACAGAAAATGCTGAAAATACTCAGCAGGTCAGGCAGCATCTGTGGAGAGAAAAACAGAGTTCAAGGCCGTTAATTATAGTGTATTAAGTAAAAATTCAATAGTGTTATGACCGAGGTGGGAGGAGTGCACTGTTAATTCAGTCCCACTTCTCCACAGGGCACAACAGATCAATAAATTTTCCCACTTAATGAAACAGCCAATTAGATACTCGATTTGGCCCCAGAATAAAGCACACTAACCAGGTTTCTTTAATAAACAACAAAATTATCTGTTTATTATAAAACTAAGTCTTAACCAATAATGAAGTAAATATATATGCAAATCGAAATATTAAAGCCCATTATTATCCTCGCCCTCACGCACATGCACATACATCCAAAAACTGGTTAACCAGGAAGAAAAGGATTTTTGTTTACAGCTGTTACAAAGAAATAGAAGAAATAAAGATAACTTATACTAAAGTGAAGAGATGGAAGCCTTTTGTTTCGGTGAGGTGTCCCAAAGTCGAATAGTTAGATGCCAGGCAAAGTTTTGGGTAGGCGTTCAAAGAAATTCAACTAACGAAGGCTTCACATAGGTCTTCCATCCAGTGTGCAGCAACAGAGGTGTCAGTTCTCACACATTCAATGCAAAGTCCTTTTTTTAAGATACAAGCATTCAGGTTGTCTTCTAAATTACAGGAGGCAACAGTACTTCATACAAGCTTTTGCTTTTTAAGAACAGGAATTCCTCAAAGAGAGATAACAGCTTTCTTCTGAACTCCTGGCAGGTCCATCTCAAATTCCAATTGCCTCTTTTAGTCCAAAAACCAGCATCTTTTAACAGTTCAAATTGAAACTAAAACTTTTTTTTTCAGGCAAGCCTCATGCAATTCATAAATTCTCTCTTGTCACAACTAAGAATAGCTCTGACATCAAAACCCCCTGCTATGTATTTACTGGTCAACCTTCTTTTAAAAAAACACTCAAAGGTCAGCCTCTTCAGTTTTAAAAATACAGATTCCAAGTTTTAAAACAAAAATATATAGAAATTCTTAACACCTCCACCCTTTGCGAAATGAAATGCCATTTGTAGATGCACTTCATTACAATGTAATAAAAAAGACAAGTTGAAAACGTTTTAAACACATTCTCACACTCATGCCCCCCCATTCACTCTATACTTGTAATTAATACTATTTTGCTTTTGTACCATCTTTAGTCATATAACTCAACAAAGTTAGATTTGCAAAGAAGCATCTGCAATAACATTATTTTTTCCCAAAATATGGACAATCCTTAAGTAATAGGGCTGCAACAGTAAACTCCATCAAAATATTCTGGCAATCTGGGTTTTAAATGTTTCCACAAAGGTTATGGTTATGATCAGTATATATCAGTGCTTCTCTGTAGACGTGGCAGACATAGACTTCAAAATGTTTAAGAGCCAATAATAGACCTAATGTTTCTTTTTCCACAGTGGAATATCTTTTTTTTGTGGCGATTTAGTTTCTTTGAAAAGTCTTTCCATGCCCAATTCATCACTTTGTAACAGGACTGCATCGACCCCCAGGTCACTAGCATCAATCGCTACCTTGAAGGGCTTAGTGAAATTTAGAACAGCCAACACTGGTTCATTAGTCAAAATGGCTTTCAGCTTTTCAAAAGATGCCTGGCACTCCCCTGGCCACACTACCTTGTTTTTTTTTTCTGTACCAAATCAGTTAGCAGAGCAGCTACAGTGCCAAAATTTGGTACAAACATTCGGTAGAAACTACACATCCCCAAAAACCTCATGATTTATTGCTTAGTCTCAGGGGCTGGGAACTCCACCAAGGTTTGTACTTTCATTTTTCTTGGCAACACCTGTTCTTGCCCCACTATATGCCTGAGGTAGGTCACTCTCACTTTTGCAAATTTGCTTTTGGCCAGGTTAACCACTAAATCAGCTGCTTGTAATTTTTTCAACAGAGTTTCCAGCTGTTTCAAGTGGTCCGTCCAAGCGTTACTGTATACCAGCACATCATCAAGAAAAACGATACAGTTAGGAACACTGGCTACCACTTGATTCATTGATCACTGAAAGGTTGCCAAGGCATTTTTTTTTAGCTCAAATGGCATCTCTTGGCACTGGTAAAGACCATCCAGGGTGTTGAAGGAACTTGCCAGTGTCTCTTTAGCAAATCTATCTTTGTAAGAAACATGGCACTGCCCAGTCTGTCAATACAGTCTTCCAAGTGAGGGATTGGGTAGGAATCTGCCTTTGTGATTGCATTAACTTTTCTGTAGTCTATGCAAAATCTGGTTGAAAAATCAGGTTTAGGCACCAATACTATTGGTGAGCTCCAGCTGCTTTGATTAGGCTCAAATAGGTGTTTTCTCAGCATGTATTTAATTTCTGCTTTTACCTGCTCCTGTTTGGACTTATGCAGTAAGGATGCTGTTTTATAGGAACAGATTCCCTTACATCCATATCATGTGTGGCTAAGATTGTACATCCTGGTTTATCCCGACAGACTCTTTTGAATGCTGTGAGTAGCCTTGTTAGGTCTTCTCATTGTTTTGCATCTAAATATTAAAGAACTGTGTCCAATCTCCCTAACAATTCAGTATTAGATAATCAGATAGTAGGAAGTTCAATTTGAAAATTGTCTAGGCCTCCTTGTGCCTCACCCTCATTAACCCTTTCATTCTTAACTGTCCCAATTACCTGACATACCTGTCAGGTCAGCTTATCCTCCTCCCAGCAATAATATTGTTTAACATATTGATATGACACAGCCGACTCTTTTTCCGGCAATTTGGGTGTCAATCAAATAATTTACCTTGCCAATTCTTTTGACCACTTTATACGGAACACTAAACCATGCTTTTAATGATTCATTTAATGGTTCACCCTGTAAAGGTAATAATACTAATACTTCACCCCCTGGTTGAAATGTTGGGGTTTTTGCATGCTTCTCTGCCCATTTTTCATAGTGGTTGTGATGCTTTAAGGTGTTTCTGAGCCACATTGCAAACTTTTGTGAGCAGTTCCCGAACATGGATACATAGTGCAGTACAGAAGATTCATCCCACTGTTTTAGAAACCTTTCTTTAATTAGTTTTAGAGGACCTCTTATCTCATGTCCGTGAACTAATTCAGAAGGACTAAAACCTGTCGACTCATTACGGGAATCCCTAGTGACAAATAAAAGAAAGTCGCATCCTTTATCCCAATCATGTGGATATTCATGGCGGTATGTTCTAATTATTGTTTTAAGGGTCTGATAGTACCTTTCTAGAGCTCCCTGTGTCTGTGGGTGGTGTGCTGAAGACTTTAACTGTGTTATACCCAAATTACCCATAACTTCCTGAAATATTTTAGACATAAAATTTGAACCTTGATCCGATTGAACTTCAATTGGTAATCCATATCTAATAAAGAATTGGATTAACTTCTCTACCTCTACCTTAGCAGTAATTGTCCTCAAGGGAATGGTCTCTGGGAATCGAGTAACCATATCCATGATAGTGAGTATATATTGGTGTACCACTTTTGTTTTCAGCAAGGGTCCTATAGAACATAGAACAGTACAGCACAGTACAGGCCCTTCGGCCCACGATGTTGTGCTGACCCTTTAACCTACTCGAAGATCAAACTAACTACCTACCCTTCATTCTACAATCATCTATGTACCTATCCAAGAGTCACTTAAATCTCCCTAATGTATCTGCTTCTACTACCACCGCTGGCAGCGCATTCCACGCACCCACCACTCTCTGTGTAAAGAACCTACCTCTGACATCTCCCCTAAACCTTCCTCCAATCACCTTAAAATTATGCCCCCTGGTGATAGCCCTTTCCACCCTGGGAAAAAGTCTCTGGCTATCCACTCTATCTATGCCTCTCATCATCTTGTACACCTCTATCAAGTCACCTCTCATCCTTCTTCGCTCCAATGAGAAAAGCCCTAGCTCCCTCAATATTTCTTCGTAGGACCTGCCCTCCAGTCCAGACAGCATCCTGGTAAATCTCCTCTGCACGCTCTCTAAAGCTTCCACATCCTTCCTATAATGAGGCGACCAGAACTGAACACAATATTCCAAGTGTGGTCTAACCAGGGCTTTATCGAGCTGCAGCATAACCTCGCGGCTCTTAAACTCAATCCCCCTGTTAATGAAAGCCAACACACCATACGCCTTCTTAACAACCCTATCAACTTGGGTGGCAACTTTGAGGGATCAATGGACGTGGACCCCAAGATCCCTCTGTTCCTCCACACTGCCAAGAATCCTGTCTTTAAGTCTGTATTCTGCATTCAAATTCGACCTTCCAAAATGAATCACTTCACACTTTTCCAGGTTGAACTCCATCTGCCACTTCTCAGCCCAGTTCTGCATCCTGTCAATGTCCCGTTGCAACCTACAACAGCCCTCCACACTATCCACAACTCCAGCAACCTTCGTGTCATCGGCAAACTTGCTAACCCAGCCTTCCACTTCCTCATCCAAGTCATTTATAAAAATCACAAAGAGCAGAGGTCCCAGAACAGATCCCTGCGGAACACCACTGGTCACCAAGCTCCAGGCTGAATACTTTCCATCTCCTACCACCCTCTGTCTTCTATGGGCCAGCCAATTCTGTATCTAGACAGCCAAATTTCCCTGTATCCCATGCCTCCTTACTTTCACAGGAAATCTACCATGGGGAACCTTATCAAACGCCTTGCTAAAATCCATATACACCACATCCACTGCTCTTCCTTCATCAATGTGTTTTGGCACATCCTCAAAGAATTCAATAAGGCTTGTGAGGCATGACCTGCCCCTCACAAAGCCTGGATATTGTCCAGGTCTTGCTGCATTTCTACACGGACTGCTTCAGTATCTGAGGAGTCACGAATGGTGCTGAACATTGTGCAATCATCAGTGAACATCCCCACTTCTGACCTTATGATTGAAGGAAGGTCATTGATGAAGCAGCCGAGGACACTACCCTGAGGAACTCCTGCAGTGATGTCCTGGAGCTCAGATGATTGACCTCCAACAACCACAACCATCTTCCCTTGCGTTAGATATGACTCTAACTGCTTTCCCTTATTAATAATTAAGTCTTGTTTTATAATAAACTGTTAATTCTGTTGTTCAATAAAGAAATCTGGTTAGTATGTTCCAGTCTGGGGAAAATAGTGTATCTGACTGATTGTGTCAGTGGGTGGGAAAATTTCAAGAATATGTTGTCACCGCTGGAGAAGTGGGACTGAATTAACAGTGAACTCCTTCGGCCTTGGTCCAAACATATTTAAATTGGGGGCTCTCTTTTTCCAGGATAAGCCCAATGCTGATGGTGCACAACTGAGAGAGAGAGAGCAGCGGGAGCAGAGCTTTACAAAGTGTGCCAGGAAATCAGAGGCCAGAGAGAAAGAGAGCGAGCAAGCAGCAGGAGCAGACCTTTAAAAAGTGCGCCAAGAAATCGAAGGCCAGGGAGAGAGAGAGAGCGAGCAGCGGGAGCAGGAGGAAAAAAGTGAAAAGTGGAATCAGAGTGACGTCACAGAGAGAGCAGGGAAACAGAAAGCTGTCCGGCTGAGTATAACCGGTAAATTTGTAATTTAATTTCATCTAAAGCAATCGAGTATAAAATAAGACCTGATCAATTCATTAGTATATAAATTAAAAACTAAAGTGGATTTGATCATTTGTCATACACAATGAGACAGAGAGAGAGACCAGCAGGGAGTGTCTTCGCTCAAATTCAGACAACGTAATACTTAAGCTGTATTAAGTATTATGAGGGCTTATCAGTATTTGTAAGCTTTACTAATAGTAGTAAGGTTTATTAGTATTGGAAAAGCTTTATTAGTATTGGTATGGTCTTTTACCAGTAGGAAGGTCTATATATCTGTATAATCAAGAAAAGTATAACTTTATTTGAAGGTGGTACTAGAATTTAATAAGCACAGGAAATTTGACACTACATAGAAATTATTCTAAGTTAATTAAGAAAGTAATTAAAGTAAATTAACTGATAGCATAAGTAACAATGGCAAGACAGGTGTAATGTTGTAGCTGTGGTATGTAGGAGCTCCTGGATGCCAAGGTGATCCTGGACAAGGTCATCTGCAGAAAGTGTGAGCAGCTAAAGGAATTCCGGATCAGGATTATTGATCTGGAAGCCAAACTGCAAACACTGTGCAACAAAAGGGAGGGGGAGAAATACCTGGTCACTTTGTTCTGGAGGACGGTCACACCTCTTAGAACAGGGTCATCTGTTTTGATCGGCAGTGAGGAATGTGGTCATGAGTGAGATAGGTAAAGGGACCGAACAGACAGTAGAGGAGGAGCCTCAGACTTAGCAATTGTCAAACAGGTTTGAGGTGCTCTCAACCTGTGTGGATGAAAGCAAGATCTGCAAGGTGGATGAGCAGACTGGCCATGGCATTGTGGTACAGAAAGCCAGTCAAGTTGGGGGGAGCTGAAAGAAATGTAGTGGTAGTAGAGGATAGTATAGTGAGGGGGGATTGACACTGTTCTATGCAGCTGAGAGCATGAATCCAGAAGGCTGTGTTGCCTGCCTGGTGCCAGGGTTCAGGACATCAGCTCAGGGTTGGACAGGAATCTGGAATGGGAGGGGGAGGAGCCAGTTTTCATGGTCCATGTAGATACCAATGACATAGGTAGGACTAGGAAAGAGGTTCTGCTTAGACAGTATGAGAAGTCAGGTAGCAAACTGCAGAGCAGAATCTCAAAGGTAATCTCTGGATTATTACCTGAGTCACATGCCAATTGGCAGAAGGCACATAAGATTAGTGAAATGAATATGTGGCTCAAAGATTGGTGTGGAAGAAGTGGGTTTCAGTTCGTGAGGCACTGGCACCAGTACTGGGGAAAGTGGGGGCTGTACCATTGGGACGGTCTGCACCTGAATCAAGCTGGGACCTGTCTTCTAGCAAACTATATAACTAGGGAAGTAGAGAGGGCTTTAAACTACACAAGGTGATGGTGGGGGGGTGGGCGGAGAGGGATCAAGCTTGGGTAAATGCAGCAAATCAAGGGATAGAGTCAAGGCAGGAAAGCAGAATAGTTATATGGGAAAAGAAGGTAAGAGAATGGCAGAAAGGGACAGAGAGTAAAAACCTTAGAACACACCAACAGTCAAGACTAGATGTTACAAAGATAACAAAAAGACAAAACTAAAGACTCTGTATCTGAATGCACATAGCATTCATAACAAAGTAGATCAACTGAAAGCACGCATTGAGGTAAATAAATATGGTCTGATAGCCATTATGGAGACATTGCTGCAGGATGATAAGGATTAGGTCCTCAATATTGAGGGGTCTATAACATTCAAGAAGAATAGGAAGCTAGGTAAAGGTGGAGGGGTAGCACTGTTAATCAAGGTTGGCATTGGTGCAATCGTTAGAGATGATCTTGGTTCAGGAAATCAGGATATAGAATCGATTTGGGTGGAGATGAAGAATAGTAGGGGAAAGAAGTCACGAGTGGGAGTGGTCTACAGGCCCCCTAACAGTAACCACAATGTAGGACGAAGTATCCAAGAAGAAATACAGGGTGCCTGTGATAAAGGGACAGCAATAATCATGGGTGATTTTAATCTAATTATAAACTGGAAAAATCAGATTGGCAATAGTAGCCTGGATGAGGAGTTCATAGAATGTTTTCAAGATAGTTTCTTAGAGCAGCACGTTCTGGAACCAGCCAGGGAGCAGGTTATATTAGAAATAAAAACAAGAAATGCTGGAATCACTCAGCAGGTCTGGCAGCATCTGTGGAAAGAGAAGCAGAGTTAACGTTTTGGGTCAGCGACCCTTCATCGGAACTGACAAATATTAGAAAAGTCACAGGTTATAAGCAAGTGAGGTGGGGGTGGGGCAAGAGATAACAAAGGAGGTCCAGATTGGACCAGGCCACATAGCTGACCAAAAGGTAAGGGAGCAAAGGCAAACAATATGCTAATGGTGTGTTGAAAGACAAAGCATTAGTACAGATTAGGTATAAATACACTGAATATTGAACAGCAGCAAGTGCAAACCTGAAAAAAAAGTGGGTAAGCAAACTGAACAAACAAAGATGAAATGAAATAAATGCAAAAAAAAGATTGTAAAAAATGTAAAAAAGAATGTTTAAAAAAAGGAAGAAAAAATAACTAAAAATGAAAGTAAAATGGAGGGCTGTCATGCTCTGAAATTATTGAACTCAATGTTCAGTCCGGCAGGCTGTAGTGTGCCTAATCGGTAGATGAGATGCTGTTCCTCGAGCTTGCGTGCAGGTTATATTAGACTTGGTATTGTGCAACGTGACAGGATAAATTAATGACCTCAGAGTAAAGGCAACTCGAGGTAGCAGCAACCATAATATGATTGAATTTTACATCCAGTTTGAAAGAGAGAAAACTGGTCTAAGGCTGGGAGCAGCTACTTGTAGGAAAGTCTACATCACATCAGTGGGAGTCATTCAAAAATGAAATATTGAGAGTTCAGGGCCAACACGTTCCCGTAAAGGTGAAGGGGATGACCAACAAGTCAAGGGAATCCTGGAAAAAAAAGGAGGCTTATGGCAGATTCAGAGTGCTGAAAACAGTGGAGGCACGAGAGGAGTATAGAAAGTGTAGGGGGGGTATATTAGAACATTACAGCGCAGTACAGGCCGTTCGGCCCTCGATGTTGCGCCGACCTGTGAAACCATCTGACCTACACTATTCCATTTTTATCCATATGTCTATCCAATGACCACTTAAATGCCCTTAAAGTTGGCGAGTCTACTACTGTTGCAGGCAGGGCGTTCCACGCCCCTACTACTCTCTGAGTAAAGAAACTACCTCTGACATCTGTCCTATATCTATCACCCCTCAACTTGAAGCTATGTCCCCTCGTGTTTGCCATCACCATCCGAGAAAAAAAACTCTCACTATCCACCCTATCTAACCCTCTGATTATCTTATATGTCTCTATTAAGTCACCTCTCCTCCTCCTTCTCTCCAACGAAAACAACCTCAAGTCCCTCAGCCTTTCCTCGTAAGACCTTCCCTCCATACCAGGCAACATCCTAGTAAATCTCCTCTGCACCCTTTCCATAGCTTCCACATCCTTCCTATAATGCGGTGACCAGAACTGCACGCAATACTCCAGGTGCGGTCTCACCAGAGTTTTGTACAGCTGCAGCATGACCTCGTGGCTCCGAAACTCGATCCCCCTACTAATAAAAGCTAACACACCATATGCCTTCTTAACAGCCCTATTAACCTGGGTAGCAACCTTCAGGGATTTATGCACCTGGACACCAAGATCTCTCTGTTCATATACACTACCAAGAATCTTCCCATTAGACCAGTACTCTGCATTCCTGTTACTCCTTCCAAAGTGAATCACCTCGCACTTTTCCGCATTAAACTCCATTTGCCATCTCTCAGCCCAGCTCTGTAGCCTATCTATGCCCCTCTGAACCCTACAACATCCTTCGGCACTATCCACAACTCCACCGACCTTAGTGCCATCCGCAAATTTACTAACCCACCCTTCTACACCCTCTTCCAGGTCATTTATAAAAATGACAAACAGCAGTGGCCCCAAAACAAATCCTTGCGGTACACCACTAGTAACTAAACTCCAGGATGAACATTTGCCATCAACCACCACCCTCTGTCTTCTTTCAGCTAGCCAATTTCTGATCCAAAGCTCTAAATCACCTTCAACCCCATACTTCCGTATTTTCTGCAATAGCCTACCATGGGGAACCTTATCAAACGCCTTACTAAAATCCATATACACCACATCCACTGCTTTACCCTCATCCACCTGTTTGGTCACCTTCTCGAAAAACTCAATAAGGTTTGTGAGGCACGACCTACCCGTCACAAAACCGTGCTGACTATCGCTAATGAACTTATTCTTTTCAAGATGATTATAAATCCTGTCTCTTATAACCTTTTCCAACATTTTACCCACAACCGAAGTAAGGCTCACAGGTCTATAATTACCAGGGCTGTCTCTACTCCCCTTCTTGAGCAAGGGGACAACATTTGCTATCCTCCAGTCTTCCGGCACTATTCCTGTCCACAATGACGACATAAAGATCAAGGACAAAGGCTCTGCAATCTCCTCCCTAGCTTCCCAGAGAATCCTAGGATAAATCCCATCTGACCCAGGGGACTTATCTATTTTCACACTTTCCAAAATTGATAACACCTCCTCCTTGTGAACCTCAATCCCATCTAGCCTAGTAGCCTGAATCTCAGTATTCTCCTCGACAACATTTTCTTTCTCTACTGTAAATACTGGCGAAAAATATTCATTTAACGCTTCCCCTATCTCCTCTGATTCCACACACAACTTCCCACTACTATCCTTGATTGGCCCTAATCTAACTCTAGTCATTCTTTTATTCCTGATATACCTATAGAAAGCCTTAGGCTTTTCCCTGATCCTATCCGCCAATGACTTCTCGTGTCCTCTCCTTGCTCTTCTTAGCTCTCCCTTTAGATCTTTCCTGGCTAGCTTGTAGCTCTCAAGCGCCCTAACTGAGCCTTCACGTCTCATCCTAACATAAGCCTTCTTCTTCCTCTTGACAAGCGCTTCAACGTCTTTCGTAAAACACGGCTCCCTCGCTCGACAACTTCCTCCCTGCCTGACAGGTACATACTTAGCAAGGACACGCAGTAGCTGCTCCTTGAATAAGCTCCACATTTCGATTGTTCCCATCCCCTGCAGTTTCCTTCCCCATCCTACGCATCCTAAATCTTGCCTAATCGCATCATAATTTCCTTTCCCCCAGCTATAATTTTTACCCTGCGGTATATACCTGTCCCTGCCCATCGCTAAGGTAAACCTAACCGAATTGTGATCACTATCACCAAAGTGCTCACCTACATCTAAATCTAACACCTGGCCGGGTTCATTACCCAGTACCAAATCCAATGTGGCATCGCCCCTGGTTGGCCTGTCTACATACTGTGTCAGAAAACCCTCCTGCACACACTGGACAAAAACTGACCCATCTAAAGTACTCGAACTATAGTATTTCCAGTCGATATTTGGAAAGTTAAAGTCCCCCATAACAACTACCCTGTTACTCTCGCCCCTGTCGAGAATCATCTTCACTATCCTTTCCTCTACATCTCTGGAACTATTTGGAGGTCTACAAAAGACTCCCAGCAGGGTGACCTTACCTCTCCTGTTTCTAACCTCGGCCCATACTACCTCAGTTGACGAGTCCTCAAACGTCCTTTCTGTCGCTGTAATACTCTCCTTGATTAACAATGCCACACCCCCCCCTCTTTTAACATCTTCTCTGTTCTTACTGAAACATCTAAATCCCGGAACCTGCAACATCCATTCCTGCCCCTGCTCTACCCATGTCTCCGAAATGACCACTACATCGAGATCCCAGGTACCAACCCATGCTGCAAGCTCACCCACCTTATTCCGGATGCTCCTGGCGTTGAAGTAGACACACTTTAAACCAGGTTCTTGCTTGCCAGTGCCCTCTTGCGTCCTTGTAACCTTATCCCTGACCTCACTACTCTCAACATGCTGTACACTGGCACTACATTTTAGGTTCCCATTCCCCTGCTGAATTAGTTTAAACCCCCCCGAAGAGCACTAGCAAATCTCCCCCCCAGGATATTGGTACCCCTCTGGTTCAGGTGAAGACCATCCTGTTTGTAGAGGTCCCACCTACCCCAGAAAGAGCCCCAATTATCCAGGAAACCAAAACCCTCCCTCCTGCACCATCCCTGCAGCCACGTGTTCAACTCCTCTCTCTCCCTATTCCTCGCTTCGCTATCACGTGGCACGGGCAACAACCCAGAGATAACAACTCTGTTTGTTCTCGCTCTAAGCTTCCGCCCTAGCTCCCTGAATTTCTGTCTTAAATCCCCATCTCTCTTCCTACCTATGTCTTTGGTGCCTATGTGGACCACGACTTGGGGCTGCTCCCCCTCCCCCTTAAGGATCCCAAAAACACGATCCGAGACATCACGAACCCTGGCACCTGGGAGGCAACATACCAACCGTGAGTCTCTCTCGGTACTTAAAAAAGTCACTAGGAGAGCGACGAAGGGGCATGAAAAAACACTGGAGGGCAAGATAAAGGAAAAACCCAAGGTGTTTTTTAAGTATATTAAGGGCAAGAAGATAACCAGGAAAAGAGTAGGGCCCATTAGGGACCAAAGTGGCAATCTACGTGTGGAGCCGGAGGACATAGGTGAGGTTTTAAATGATTACTTTTCATCTGTGTTCACTATGGAGAAGGACAATGTAGGTGTAGATATCAGGGAGGGGGATTGTGATATACTTGAACATATTAGCATTGAAAGGGAGAAGATATTAGCGATTTTAGTGGGCTTAATAGTGGATAAATCCCCAGGCCCAGATGAGATGTATCCCAGGCTGTTGTGTGAGACAAGGGAGGAGATTGCAGGGGTTCTGACACAAATTTTCAAATCCTCGCTGGCCACAGGAGAGGTACCAGCGGACTGGAGGACAGCGAATGTGGTACCATTATTCAAGAAGGGTAGCAGGGATAAACCAGGCAATTACAGGCCGTTGTGTCTAACATCAGTGGTAGGGCAAATATTGGAAAAAATTCTGAGGAACAGGATTAACCTCCACTTGGAGAGGCAGGGATTAATCAAGGATAGTCAGCATGGCTTTATCAGGGGAGATTATATCTAACAAAATTGATTGAATTTTTCGAGGAAGTGTCTAAATGTGCAGATGAGGGTAAAGCAGTTGATGTAGTCTACATGGACATCAGTAAGGCTTTTCATAAGGTCCCGCATGGGAGATTGGTTCAGAAGGTAAGAGCCCATGGGATCCAGGGAAATTTGGCAAATTCGATCCAAAATTGGCTTAGTGGCAGGAGGCAGAGGGTGATGGTCAAGGGTTGTTTTTGCAATTGGAAGCCTGTGACCAGTGGTGTACCACAGGGATCGGTGCTGGGACCCTTGCTGTTTGTAGTGTACATTAATGATTTAGACGTGAATATAGGAGGTATGATCAGTAAGTTTGCAGATGACATGAAAATTAGTGGTGTCGTAAATAGTGAGGAGGAAAGCCTTAGATTACAGGACAATATAGATGGGCTGGTAAGATGGGCGGAGCAGTGGCAAATGGAATTTAATCCTGAGAAGCGTGAGGTGATGCATTTTGGGAGGACTAACAAGGAAAGGGAATATACAATGGATGGTAGGACCCTAGGAAGTGCAGAGGGTCAGAGGGATCTTGGTGTATTTGTCCATAGATCACTGAAGGCAGCAGCACAGGTAGATAAGGTGGTTCAGAAGGCATATGGGATACTTGCCTTTATTAGCCGAGGCATAGAATACAAGAGCAGGGAGGTTATGATGGAGCTATATAAAACGCTAGTTAGGCCACAACTGGAGTATTGTGTACAGTTCTGGTCGCCACACTATAGGAAGGATGTGATTGCACTGGAGAGGGTGCGAGGAGATTCACCAGGATGTTGCCTAGGCTGGAGCATTTCAGCTTTGAAGAGAGACTGGATAGGCAAAGGTTGTTTTTCCTTCGAGCAGAGAAGGCTGAGGGGGTGCATGATTGAGGTATGCAAAGTTATGAGGGGCACAGATCGTGTTTAGGAAGAAACTTTTGCCCTTAAAGGAGGTGTCAATAACCAGGGGGTATAGATTTAAGGTAAGGGGCAGGAGGTTTAGAAGGGATCTGAGGAAAAAATATTTCACTCAGAGGGTGGTTGGAATTTGTAACACACTGCCTGAAGGGATGGTAGAGGCAGGAACCCTCACAACATTTAAGAAGTATCTCGATGTGCACTTGAAATGCCTAGCATACAAGGCTACGGGCCAAGTGCTGGAAAATAGGATTAGAATAGATAGGTGCTTGATGGCCTGCATGGACATGATGGGCCGAAGGGCCTGTTTCTGTGTTGTAGAACTCTGTGACTAGTCTTTTAAACTTAAGTAAGGGCAACTATGTGGGCATGAAAGCTGAGCTAGCTGAAGTGAACTGGGTTACTGAGCAAGGAGATAGATCAATAGAGAAGCAGTGACAGACATTTAAGGGGATATTTCAGAATACTCAGAATAAGTATATTCCTACTAGAAAGAAAAATTCTAAGGGGAGAACCCATCATCTGTGGTTAAATTAGGAAGTTAAGGAAAGCATCAAACTTAAGGAAAAAGCTTATAATTGTGCAAAGATGAGTGGCAGGTCAGATGAATGGTCAGAATATCAAGAATGGCAGAGAATGACTAAAACGTTAATCAGGAGAACGAAATTAGAGTATGAGAGGAAGCTAGCTAGAAATGTTAAAAACAGCTAGCAAGATTTCCTACAGGTATTTAAAAAGGAAAAGAGTAAGTAAAGTGAGTGTTGGTCCTCTAGAGAGTGAGAATGGGGAGTTAATAGTGGATAATAAGGAAATGGCAGATGAAATTAGCAAATATTTTGCTTCTGTCTTCACTATAGGGGATACAAAAAACATTTCAGTAATCGCTGTAAATCAGGAGGTGGAAGGAAGAGAGGAACTTGGTGAAATTACAATCACCAGGGAAGCGGTACTGACCAAACTAATGGAACTGCAGACTGACAAGTCCCCGGGTCCTGATGACCTTCATCCTAGGGTCTTAAAAGAGGTGGATAATGAGGTAGCAGACGCATTGGTGTTAATTTTTCAAAATTCGCTAGATTCTGGAAAGGTTCCTCAGACTAGAAAGTAGCAAATATAACCCGTCTGTTCAACAAGGGGTGGGGGGGGGAGGCATAAAACAGGTAACAATAGGCCAGTTAGCTTGACGTATGTCGTGCGGAAGGTGTTAGAATCAATCATTAAGGAGGCTATAGCTGGGCATTTAGAAAAACTCAAGGTAATCGGGAATAGTCAACATGGTTTTGTGAAAGGGAAGTTATGTATAACCAATTTATTGGAGTTCTTTGAAGGAGTAACATGCACTGTGGATAAAGGGGAGCCCATTGACATACTGTACTTGGATTTCCAGAAGGCATTTGACAAGATGCCACATAAAAGGTTATTGCGCTCATCGTGTAGGGGGTAACATATTAGCATGGACAGAAGATTGACTGGCTGGCAGAAAACAGAGAGTATGCATATATGGCTCCCTTTCTGATTGGCAGAATGTGACAAGTGGAGTCCCGCAGGAGTCTGTGCTGTGGCCTCAACTTTTTACAATTTATATCAATGACTTAGATGAGGGGAGCGATGGCATGGTGGCTAAATTTGCAGACAATACAAAGATCGGTTGTGGGTAAAATGTTGGAAAAGGTCATAAGAGACTGGATTTATAATCATCTTGAAAAGAATAAGTTCATTAGCGATAGTCAGCACGGTTTTGTGACGGGTAGGTCGTGCCTCACAAACCTTATTGAGTTTTTCGAGAAGGTGACCAAACAGGTGGATGAGGGTAAAGCAGTGGATGTGGTGTATATGGATTTCAGTAAGGCGTTTGATAAGGTTCCCCACGGTAGGCTATTGCAGAAAATACGGAAGTATGGGGTTGAAGGTTATTTAGAGCTTTGGATCAGAAATTGGCTAGCTGAAAGAAGACAGAGGGTGGTGGTTGATGGCAAATGTTCATCCTGGAGTTTAGTTACTAGTGGTGTACCGCAAGGATCTGTTTTGGGGCCACTGCTGTTTGTCATTTTTATAAATGACCTGGAAGAGGGTGTAGACGGGTGGGTTAGTAAATTTGCGGATGGCACTAAGGTCGGTGGAGTTGTGGATAGTGCCGAAGGATGTTGTAGGGTACAGAGGGACATAGATAGGCTGCAGAGCTGGGCTGAGAGATGGCAAATGGAGTTTAATGCGGAAAAGTGCGAGGTGATTCACTTTGGAAGGAGTAACAGGAATGCAGAGTACTGGGCTAATGGGAAGATTCTTGGTAGTGTAGATGAACAGAGAGATCTTGGTGTCCAGGTGCATAAATCCCTGAAGGTTGCTACCCAGGTTAATAGGGCTGTTAAGAAGGCATATGGTGTGTTAGCTTTTATTAGTAGGGGGATAGAGTTTCGGAGCCACGAGGTCATGCTGCAGCTGTACAAAACTCTGGTGAGACCGCACCTGGAGTATTGCGTGCAGTTCTGGTCACCGCATTATAGGAAGGATGTGGAAGCTATGGAAAGGGTGCAGAGGAGATTTACTAGGATGTTGCCTGGTATAGAGGGAAGGTCTTACGAGGAAAGGCTGAGGGACTTGAGGTTGTTTTCGTTGGAGAGAAGGAGGAGGAGAGGTGACTTAATAGAGACATATAAGATAATCAGAGGGTTAGATAGGGTGGATAGTGAGCGTCTTTTTCCTCGGATGGTGATGGCAAACACGAGGGGACATAGCTTTAAGTTGAGGGGTGATAGATATAGGACAGATGTCAGAGGTAGTTTCTTTACTCAGAGAGTAGTAAGGGCGTGGAACGCCCTGCCTGCAGCAGTAGTAGATTCGCCAACTTTAAGGGCATTTAAGTGGTCATTGGATAGACATATGGATGAAAATGGAATAGTGTAGGTCAGATGGTTTCACAGGTCGGCGCAACATCGAGGGCCGAAGGGCCTGTACTGCGCTGTAATGTTCTAATTCTAAAAAAAAAGATAGGTAGGAAAGTATGTTGTGTAGAGGACATAAGGAGGTTGGCGACTGAGCACTTACCTTCTGGGAGAGCAGCAGAGAGGGGTGGACTTGCGGGAAGAAAACGAAGCGGGGAGCGGATAAATAGAGCCCAAGGATCGCAGCCTGGAGCACCTACTTTCCAGGAGAGTGGCGGAGAGGAGTCCAGGCGTGCAGGAGTTTGAAAACAAAGTGAGCAGTGATGTCACAGGAAAGTGATTGGTTGGTGAGTAACTGCTGTTAGGGAATATCTCTAAATAGCTGGGTTAGTACATTACTATTAGAGTGCGTGTGTAAATAGCCGAATAATAAGGAACAAGTGAGTAGCTTTTTTTTTGAGTAAGGTTTATTTTAACTAGTGAACTGTATTGATTTTTAGTAGGATTTGTCAGTAAGGTTTTATTAATAATTCTAAGCTGTTGTAGTATTGGTAAGTTTTTTTTAGCAGTTGCAAAGGGTCAACTAATAAATAAAGAAATTGCTTCAACCTCGAGAGTACACCTCCTGCATCCTGGAGAACCATTTGTGCAGGAAGTGTCATCAATTGAAGCAGCTTGAGCTCCGGGTTTCGGAACTGGAGCAGCAGCTGGCGACACTGCAATGCATTCATGAGGATGAGAGTTACGTGGATAGCATGTTTATAGATGTGGTCACCCCATAACTGAAGAGCAGGCAGGAAGAGAGGGAATGGGTGACCAGGCAATCAAAAAGAATCAGGCAGTTAATGCAGGAGATCCCGGACTGTATCTCACTCTCCAACAGGTATTCAGTTCTGAATACTGAGGAAAGTGATGCTTAACATGCTGCCAGAGCCAGGTCCATGACACCACGGGTGGCTCAGCTGCACAGTGGAGTACAGGGAAGACTGGAAGAGCCACAGGGATAGGTGATTCAATAGTCAGGGGAACAGACAGGCGTTTCTGTGGCGCAGATGTGAATCCAGGATGGTGTGTTGCCTCCCTGGTGCCAGGGTCAAGGATATCACTGAGCGGCTGCTGAAGGGGGAGGGTGATCAACCAGCAGTCGTGGTCCACATCGGAACCAACGACAAAGGTAGAAAGAGGGATGTGGTCTTGAAGTCAGAATTGAGGGAGCTAGGTAAGAAATTAGCAAGCAGAACCTCAAAGGTAGTAATCTTTGGATTACTCCCAGTGACACGCGCAAGTGAGTATAGAAATAGTAGGATAAGATAGATGAATGTGTGACTGGAAAGACAGTGCAGGAGGGAGGGCTTCAGATTCCTGGGACATTGCGACCGGCTCTGGGAGAGATGGGACCTATACAGGCCGGACGGGTTGCACCTGAACAGAGCCGGGACTGAGTTCCTTGCGGGACGTTTTGCTAGTGCTGTTGGGGAGGGTTTAAACTAATTTGGCAGGGAGATGGGGACAAAATGAGAAATTAAGATGGAAGGCGGAAAATTAATGGATGACTCTGGAAGACAGAGGAAACGAGGGTTAGAAAATACAAATAAAGAGTTTGGCAGTGCTCAAGGGCATCTATTTCAATGCAAGGAGGAGAGCAAATAAAGCAGATGAGCTGAGGGAACTACAGACATGTGGCAGTATGATATCATAGCTATATAAGAAACATGGCTTAAGAGGGATAGGAATGACAGCTCAATGTTCCCAGGTACAAGGTTTTCAGATGCGATAGGGAGGGGTATAGGAAAGTGGTGGGGGGGGGAGGATTTTGGTCAAGGAAACTATTACAGCTGTGAGGAGGGATGATATGTTAGAAGGTTCATCAAATGAGGCTATATGGATTGAACTAAGGAACAAAAAAGGGGCAATCACACTGCTGGGAGTGTACTATGGACCCCCAAACAGTCAGAGGGAGATAGAAGAGCAAAAATGCAGGCAAATCTCTGAGAAGAGTCGGAACAATATGGCAGTAATAGTCAGGGCTTTTAATTTCCCCAATATTAACTGGGAGAGTTTTAGTGTGAAAGGAATTGAGGGAGCAGAATTCTTAAGGTGCATTCAGGGGAAATGTTTTGCCCAGTATGCAGCAAGTCCAAGAAGAGAGGGTGCAGTTTTAGACTTAGTTTTAGGAAATGAAGATGGGCAGTTGGAAGGAGTGGCAGTGGGAGAGCATTTTAGAAACATAGAAAATAGGAGCAGGAATAGGCCATTCAGCCCTTCAAGCCTGCTCCGCCATTCATTATGATAATGGCTGATCATCCAACTCAGTAACCTGTTCCCGCTTTCCCCCCATATCCTTTGATCCCTTTAGACCCAAGAGCTATATCTAACTCCTTCTTGAAAACATACAATGTTTTGGCCTCAACTGCTTTCTGTGGTAGCAAATTCCACAGGCTCACCACTCTCTGGGTGAGAGATTTCGCCTCATCTCAGTCCTGAAAGGTTTACCCCGTATCCTTAGACTATGACTCCTGGGTCTGGACTCCCCCACCATTGGGAACATCCTTCCTTCACCTACCCTGTTAAGTCCTGTTAGAATTTTATAGGTTTCTATGAGATCCCCCTCACTCTTCTGAACTCCAGCGAATATAATCCTAACTGACTCAACCTCTCCTCATACATCAGTCCTGCTATTCCAGGAAAATTCCATGGGCTAGAAGTCTGGGAACAGATGGAGCCCTTGAAGAATATAAAGACAGTAGGAAGGAACTTAAGCAAGGAGTCAGGAGGGCTAAAAGGGGTCATGAAACGTCATTGGCAAACAGGATTAAGGAGAATCCCAAGGCTTTTTATACGTATATAAAGAGCAAGAGAGTAGCCAGGGAAAGGGTTGGCCCACTCAAGGACAGAGGAGGGAATCTATGCGTGCAGCCAGAGGAAATGGGCGAGGAACTAAATGAGTACTTTGCATCAGTATTCACCAAAGAGAAGGATGATGGTCTCGGGAAGGGAGTGTAGATAGTTTGGGTCATGTCGATATCAAAAAGGAGGAAGTGTCGGGCGTCTTGAAAAACATTAAGGTACATAAGTCCACAGGGCCTGATGGGATCTACCCCAGAATACTGAGCGAGGCAAGGGATGAAATTGCTGGGGCCTTGACAGAAATCTTTGTATCCTCATTGGCTACAGGTGAGGTACCAGAGGACTGGAGAATAGCCAACGTTGTTCCTTTGTTTAAGAAGGATAGCAAGGATAATCCAGGAAATTATAGGCCGGTGAGCCTTACGTCAGTGGTAGGGAAATTGTTAGAGAGGGTTCTTCGGGACAGGATTTACTCCCATTTGGCAACAAATGGACTTATTAGCGAGAGGCAGCATGGTTTTGTGAAGGGGAGGTCGTGTCCCACTAACTTGATCGAGTTTTTTGAGGAAGTGACGAAGATAATTGATGAAGGAAG
This sequence comes from Heterodontus francisci, assembly GCF_036365525.1. Lineage (NCBI taxonomy): Eukaryota > Metazoa > Chordata > Chondrichthyes > Heterodontiformes > Heterodontidae > Heterodontus > Heterodontus francisci. The sequence continues at coordinate 11,339,055 of NC_090381.1, read as the reverse complement.
GGCTGTGGATGTTGTCTATATGGACTTCAGTAAAGCCTTTGACAAGGCCCCTCATGACAGACTGGTACAAAAGGTGAAGTCACACGGGATCAGAGGTGAGCTGGCAAGATGGATACAGAACTGGCTTGGTCATAGAAGACAGAGGGTAGCAGTGGAAGGGTGCTTTTCTGAATGGAGGGCTGTGACTAGTGGTGTTCCGCAGGGATCAGTGCTGGGACCTTTGCTGTTTGTAGTATATATAAATGATTTGGAGGAAAATGTAGTTGGTCTGATTAGTAAGTTTGCGGATGACACAAAGGTTGATGGAGTTGCGGATAGTGATGAGGATTGTCAAAGGATACAGCAGGATATAGATCGGTTGGAGACTTGGGCGGAAAAATGGCAGATGGAGTTTAATCCGGACAAATATAAGGTAATTCATTTTGGAAGGTCTAATACAGGTGGGAAGTATACAGTAAATGGCAGAAGCCTTAGGAGTATTGACAGGCAGAGAGATCTGGGCTTACAGGTCCACAGGTCACTGAAAGTGGCAATGCAGGTGGATAATGTAGTCAAGAAGGCATACGGCATACTTGCTTTCATCGGTCGAGGCATAGAGTATAAAAATAGGCAAGTCATGCTGCAGCTGTACAGAACCTTAGTTGGGACACATTTGGAATATTGCATACAATTCTGGTCGCCACACTACCAGAAGGATGTCAAGTCTTTGGAGAGGGTACAGATGAGGTTTACCAGGATGTTGCCTGGTCTGGAGGGGATTAGCTATGAGGAGAGGTTGGATAAACTCGGATTGTTTTCACTGGAACGACGGAAGTGGAGGGGCGACATGAGGTTTACAAAGTTATGAGTGGCATGGACAGAGTGGATAGTCAGAAGCTTTTTCCCAGGGTGGAAGAGTCAGTTACTAGGGGACATAGGTTTAAGGTGCGAGGGGCAAAGTTTAGAGGGGATGTGCGAGGCAAGGGATGTGGGCGGCACAGTGGCTAGCACCGCAGCCTCACAGCTCCAGCGACCCGGGTTCAATTCTGGGTACTGCCTGTGTGGAGTTTGCAAGTTCTCCCTGTGTCTGCGTGGGTTTCCTTCATGTGCTCCGGTTTCCTCCCACATGCCAAAGACATGGTTGATAGGTAAATTGGCCATTAGCAATTGCCCCTAGTATAGGTAGGTGGTGGGAAAATATAGGGACAGGTGGGGATGTGGTAGGAATATGGAATTAGTGCAGGATTAGTATAAATGGGTGGTTGATGGTCGGCATAGACTCGGTGGGCCGAAGGGCCTGTTTCAGTGCCGTATCTCTAAATATAAAATATAAAAATATATATATAAGGTCTTTACACAGAGGGTGCAAAGTGCTTGGAACTTGCTGCCGGGGGAGGTGGTGGAAGCAGGTATGATAGCGACGTTTAAGAGGCATCTTGACAAATACATGAATAGGATGGGAATAGAGGGATACGGTCCCCGGAAGTGCAGAAGGTTTTAGTTTAGGCAGGCATCAAGATCAACGCAGGCTTGGAGGGCCGAATGGCCTGTTCCTGTGCTTTGAATCTTTGAATCAGTCTGGTAAACCTTCCAGACCCTTCTGGTAAACAGCTCCCTCTATAGCAAGAACATCCTTCCTCAGATAAGGAGACCAAAACTGCACACAATATTGCAGGTGTGGCCTCACCACGGCCCTGTATAATTGCAGCAAGACATCCCTGTTCCTGTACTCGAATCCTCTCACAATGAAGGCCAACATTCCATGTGCCTTTTTTACCGCCTGTTGAACCTGCATGCTTATCTTCAGCGGCTGGTGTACAAGAACACCCAGATCTCGTTGCATATTCCCCTCTCTCAGTTTCTGGCCGTTCAGATAATAATCTGCCTTTCTGTTTTTCCTACCAAAGTGGATAACCTCACATTTATCCACATTGTACTTCATCTGTCATGCATTTGCCCACTCACTCAACTTGTCCAAATCACCCTGAAGCCTCTCTGCATCCTCCTCACAACTCACCCTCCCACCCAGTTTAGTGTCATCTGCAAATGTGGAGATATTACATTTAATTCCCTCATCTAAATCATTGATGTGTATTGTGAATAGCTGAGGTCCTAGCACCGATCCCTGCAGTACCCCACTAGTTACTGCCTGCCATTCGGAAAAAGATCCATTTATTTCTACCCTTTGTTTCCTGTCTGCCTACCAATTTACTGTCCATCGCAATACACTACCCCAATTCCATGCACTTTAATTTTAAACGCTAATCTCTTATGTGAGACTTTGGCAAAAGCCTTCTGAAAGTCCAAATAAACCACATCCACTGGCTCCCCTTCATCAACTCTACTAGTTACACCCTCGAAGAATTCTAGTAGATTTGTCAAGCATGATTTCCCTTTCGTAAATCCATGCTGACTCTGTCCGATTCGACCACTGTTCTCCAAGTGCTCTGCTATAAAATCTTTGATAATGGACTCTAGAATTTTCCCCACTACCGACGTCAGGCTGACTGGTCTATAATTCCCTGTTTTCTCTCTACCTCCCTTTTTAAATAAGTGGGGTTACATTAGCTACCCTCCAATCTGTAGGAACTCTTCCTTAATCTATAGAATCTTGGAAGATGACCACCAATGCATTCACTATTTCTAGGGCCACTTCCTTAAGTACTCTGGGATGTAGGTTATCAGGCCCTGGGGATTTATCGGCCTTCAATCCCATCAATTTCCCCAACACCATTTCTCTACTAAAACTGATTTCCTTCAGTTCCTCTCTCTCACTAAACCCTGTGTTCCCCAACATTTCTGGTATGATATTTGTGTCCTCCTTTTTGAAGACAGAACCAAAATACTTTGGTTTAGTTGGTCAGCCATTTCTTTGTTCCCCATAATAAATTCCCCTGATTCTGACTGTAAGGGACCTACATTTGTCTTCACCAATCTTTTTCTGTTCACATACTTATAGAACCTTTTACAGTCAGTTTTTATGTTCCCTGCAAGCTTACTCTAGTACTCTATTTTCCCCTTCTTAATCAATCCCTTGGTCCTCGTTTGCTGAATTCTAAACCGCTCCCAATCTTCAGGTCTGTTGTTTTTCCTGGCAAATTTATATGCCTCTTCCTTGGATCTAATGCTATCTCTAATTTCCCTTGTAAGCCATGGTTTGGCTACCTTTCCTGTTTTACTTTTGCACCAGACAGGAATAAGCAATTGTTGCAGTTTATCCATGTGCTCTTTGAATGTTTGCCAATCCATCAAAGAACAAAGAACAGTACAGCACAGGAACATGCCATTCGGCCCACCAAGCCTGCGCCGATCTTGATATATATATATAACATAGCCAAGTCGCACCTCATACCTTCATTGTTTCCTTTATGAAGATTCAGGACCCTAGTCTCAGAATCAACTACGTCACTTACCATCTTGATGAAGAATTCTATCATATTATGATCTCTCATCCCCAAGGGGTCTTGCACCACTAGATTGTCAATTATTCCTCTCTCATTACACAATACCCTAGGATGGCCTGTTCTCTAGTTGGTTCCTCAACGTATTGGTCCAGAAAACCATCCCACATACACTCCATGAATTCCTCCTCTACGGTATAGTGACTCATTTGATTTGCCCAATCTATATGCAGATTCAAATCACCCATAATTACAGATATTCCTTTATCGCATGCGTCTCTAATTTCCTGTTTAATGCCTTTCCCAACATCACCACAGCAGTTTGGGGGTCTATATACAACCCCCACTAACATTTTATGCCCCTTCGTGTTTCTCAGCTCTACCCATACAGATTCCACATCATCAGAGCTAATATCCTTCCTCAATATTGCGTTAATTTCCTCTTTAACCAACAATACAACTCCACTGCCGTTTACCTTTTGTCTGTCTTTCCTAAATACTGAATATCCCTGGATATTCATTTCCCATCCCTGATCACCCTGCAGCCATGTCTCTGTAACCCCGACTATATCATGCCCGTTTACATCTATTTGCGCAATTAATTCATCCACTTTATTGCGAATGCTCTGTGTGTTAAGGCACAAAGCCTTAAGGCTTGTCTTTTTAACATTACTTGTCCCATTCCCACTGTTTTTCACTGTGACCCTGTTTGATTCTGACCCTTGATTTCTCTGCTTATCGCTTTTCTTATTCCTCTTACTGTCTTTTGTTCTTGTCTTTGATCCCCCCTCCTCTGACTCCTTGCAAAGGTTCCCATCCCCCTTCCATTTTAGTTTAAACCCTCCCCATCCACTCGAGCAAATACTCCCCCTAGGACATCAGTCCCGGTCCTGCCCAGGTGTAACCCGTCCAGTTTGTACTGGTCCCACCTCCCCCAGAATCGGTCCCAATGCCCCAGGAATTTAAAACCCTCCCCCTCACACCATCTCTTCAGCCACATATTCATCCAATATATCCTGCTGTTTCTACTCTGACTAGCACATGGCACTGGTGGTAATCCTGAGATCAATACCTTTGAGGTCCGACTTTTCAACTTACTTCCTAGCTTCCTATATTCTGCTTTTAGGACCTCATCCTTTTTTCACCTATGTTGTTTGTACCAATGTGTACAACGACCACTGGCTGTTCACCCTCCCCATTCAGAATGTCCTGTAACCACTCTGAACCATCCTTGACCCTAGCACCAGGGAGCCAACAAACCATCCTGGAGTCTCGTTTGCAGCCACAGAAATGCCTATCTATTCCCCTTACAATTGAATCCCCGATAACTATTGCATTCCCACACTTTTTACTCCTCCCCTGAGCAGCAGAGCCAACCGTGGTGCAAGAAATTGGGCTGTTGCTGCTTTCCCCTGGGAGGCCATTCCCCCCAACAGTATCCAAAGCAGTATATCTGTTTTGCAGGGGAATAGCCACAGGAGATTCCTGAACTGCCTACCTAGTCCTCTTGCTCTGCCTGGTGGTCACCCATTCCCCTCCTGCCTGTGGAGTTTGAGCCTGCGGTGTGACCGCCTCTCTATACGTGCTATTCACAATACTCTCCACCTCATGGATGCTCCACAGTGTCCCCAGCCGCCGCTCCAGCTCCGAAACCCGGGCTTCCAGGAGCTGAAGCTGGAGACACTTCCTGCACACATGCTGGTCCCGGGCGCTGGAATTGTTCCCGGCTTCCAACATAGAGCACGAGGAGCACATCACGGCTTTGAGCTCTCCTGCCATAACCTAACCCTTTAAATTAAACCTTTTGAAAGAGGCTTAATATCAAATAATATCAATTACTCTAGAGCCCTTCTTCCCTTGTCTTCATTACTACAGAACTCCCTAAAAAACACTCCTTACTATATATGGAAATAAACTGTAATCCTTTCTTACCTTAGTTACTAAGCCAGCTATTTAGAGCTATTCCCTAACAGCAGTTACTCACCAACCAATCACCTTGCAGCTTTCCTGTGACGTCACTGTTGACTTTTTTCCCCAAACTCCAGCGCGTCTGGATTGCTCTCCCGGAAGGTGAGAGACCAGGCCTCGATCCTCGGGTTCAATTTATAGGCTCTGCTCTCAGCATTCTCCCCATAGGTCTACTCCACTCCTGGAAGCTAGTGATCATAATTCAGTCAGTTTTAACATAATTATGGAAAAGGACAGGGATAGAACAGGAGTAGGGTTCTCAATTGGGGCAAGGCCAATTTTACTAAACTGAGGAATGATTTAACGAAAGTTAACTGAAGGTAAATCAGTGTCACAACAGTGGGAGGCATTCAAAGGGGAGGTTCAGGATAAACATGTTCCCACAAAGAAAAAGGGTGAGGCAGTCAAATCTCGAGTCCCATGGATGTCAATTAACCTACAGGGTAAGATAAGGCAGACTTTGTCTGACACCAAGAACTCAATACTACAGAAAGCAGAGAGGAGTATAGAAAGTGGTGGGGTGAAATCAAAAAGGAAATTAGGAAAGCAAAGAGAGGGCATGAAAGAATATTGGCAAGCAAAATCAAGGTGAACTCAAAGATGATTTATCAATACATTAAGAGTAAGAGGATAATTAAGGAGAAAGGAGGGCCCATAAAAGACCAAAGCGGTAACTCATGTGTAAGAGCAGAAGATATTGGTATGGTTCGTAATGAATACTTTGTGTCTGTCTTCATAAAAGAGGGGAATGATGCAGATATTGTTGTTAAGGAGGAAGAGTGTGAAGTATTGGATGTGATAAACATAGGGAGAGAGGAAGTATGAATGGGATTAGCATCCTCGAAAGTCGATAAGTCACCAGGTCCAGATGAAATGTATCCTAGGCTGTTAAAAGAAGCAAGAGAGGAAATAGCAGAGGGTCTGACTATCATTTTCCAGTCCTCACTGGATACAGGTGTTGCACTGGAGGATTGGAGAATTGCAAACATTGTACCTCTGTTTAAAACGGGTGTGAAGGATGACTGAATAATTACAGGCCAGTCAGTCTAACCTCAGTCGTGGGTAAATTATTGGAATCTATTCTGAGACACAGGATAAACTGTCACTTAGAAAGGCACAGGTTAATAAGGATAGTCAGCATGGATTTGTTAAGGGAAGATCTTGTTTGACCAACTTGATCAAATTTGTTGAAGAAGTAACGGGAAGATAGATGAGGATAGTGCAGTTAATGAGGTCTACGTGGATTTTAGCAATGCTTTTGACAAGGTCTCACATGGCAGACTGGTTAAAAAATAAAATCCCATGGGATCCAGGGAAATGCAGCAAGGTGGATACAAAATTGACTCAGTGACAGGAAACAAAGAGTAATTGTTGACGGCTGTTTTAGCGACTGGAGGGCTGTTTCCAGTGGCCTTCTGCAGGGCTCGGTACTGGGTCCCCTGCTTTTTCTGGTGTATGTTAATGATTTGGACTTAAATGTAGGGGGCATGATCAAGAAGTTTGGGATGACACAAAAATTGGTCGTTTGGTAGATAGCAAGCAGGGCAGAAAAGTGGCAAATGGAAGTGTGAGGTGATGCATTTGGGGAGGTCAAACAAGGCAAAGGAATACACGATTAATGGGAAAATACTGAGAAGTGTAGAGGAAGTAAGGGACCTTGGAGTGAATGTCCACAGATCCCTGAAGGTAGCAGGACAGGTCGATAAGGTGGTTAAGAAGGCATATGGAATCCTTTCCTTTATTAGCCGAGGTATAGAATATAAGTAAAAGCAAAATACTGCGGATGCTGGAAATCTGAAATAACAAGAAGAAATGCTGGAACCACTCAGCAGGTCTGGCAGCATCTGTGGAAAGAGAAGCAGAGTTAACGTTTCAGGTCAGTGACCCTTCTTCGGAACTCCCTTATGGGTGAGTCCAGAACTAGGAGGCACTGTTGTAAAATTGGGGGACACCCTTTTAGGACAGAGATGAGGAGAACTTTTTTCTCTCAGAGGGTTGTGTGACTTTGAAACTCTCTGCCTCAGAAGGTGGTGGAGACCAGGTCATTGAATATTTTTAAGGCGGAGGTAGATAGATTCTTGTTAGGCAAAGGAATCAAAGATTATCAGGGGCAGATAGGAGTGTGGAATTCATTACAGAAACAGATCAGCCATGATCTTATTGAATGGCAGAGCAGGCTCAGTGGGCTGAATGGCCTACTCCTAATTCATATGGTCGTAAGGTAATTGTAAGTGGGGTAATAATAATTGAAAAGGAAAAATGAAAGAACCAGGCTTCCTGTGTCATACGGTAAAGTCTACTTCACGGATTGTCTGTAGCAGTTGTTGAAGCCTTTCTGGGGAAGGAGGAGGGATTCCCTCAGTGACTTGCAAAATTTAACCAAGGCTAAACTAAAGAATTTTCCAGCACAATTGGGGTTAGAATTGTAATCAGGTGTTAAAAAAGCAGGCATAATTGAAGTAATAACATTTGAAATTGGAAGAAGACGACAGTAAATCAGAGAGAGATGTAGTTGAATTTGCTAAAATTCAGTTACAACTGAAAAAAACTTAAGCAGGAATGAGAAATGGAAAAACTTAGGCTTCAACAGGAAACAGAAAAAGATCTAAGAAAACGAGCTTGAGAAAAATTGGCAATAAAAAAACCTGAATTTGAAAAAGAGGAAAGGGAAAAAGAGAGAGCATTTAAAAGGGAAAAAGAACGAGAAGGAAAGGAATTCAAATTTAAAAAGCTGGAACTAAAACAACAGGGTGGCTCTGACTTCAGATTCTGGTCAGAAGGAATCTGCGAAAAGCTGTTCAATTTTGTGCAAGCACTCCTGGAATTTGAGGAAAAGGACGTCAAAGCATTTTTCATTTCTTTTGAAAAGATAGCCAAACAAATGAAATGGCTAAAGGAGAGCTGGACACTGCTTATGCAAAGCAGGTTGATGGGCAGAGCTCAGGAAGTTTATGCCATGCTTTCTGAAGAGACTTCTGCAGATTAAGAGATGGCCAAAAAGGCTATTCTTGCTGCGTACATGGATTTCAGTAAGGCTTTTCATAAGGTCCTGCATGGGAGATTGGTTAAGAAGGTAAGAGCCCATGGGATCCAAATTTGGCTTAGTAGCAGGAGGCAGAGGATGATGGTCAAGGGTTTTTTTTGCGATTGGAAGCCTGTGACCACTGGTGTTCCACAGGGATCGGTGCTGGGACCCTTGCTGTTTGTCGTGTACATTAATGATTTAGACGTGAATATAGGAGGTATGATCAGTAAGTTCGCAGATGACACGAAAATTAGTGGTGTTGTAAATAGTGAGGAGGAAATCCTTAGATTACAGGACGATATAGATGGGCTGGTAAGATGGGCGGAGCAGCGGCAAATGGAATTTAATCCTGAAAAGTGTGAGGTGATGCATTTTGGGAAGACTAACAAGGAAAGGGAATATACAATGGATCGTAGGACCCTAGAAAGTACAGAGGGACCTTGGTGTACTTGTCCAAAGATCACTGAAGGCAGCAGCACAGGTAGATAAGGTATATGGGATACTTGCCTTTATTAGCCGAAGCATAGAATATAAGAGCAGGGAGGTTATGATGGATCTGTATAAAACGCTAGTTAGGCCACAGCTGGAGTACTGTGTAGAGTTCTGGGCACCACACTATAGGAAGGATGTGATTGCACTGGAGAGGGTGCTGAGGAGATTCATCAGGATGTTGCCTGGGCTGGAGAATTTCAGCTATGAAGAGAGACTGAAAAGGCTAGGGTTGTTTTCCTTGGAGCAGAGAAAGGCTGAGGGGGGGGGGGGGGGGGGGGTGGGTGGGGCCATGATTGAGATGTACAAGAATCAGGGGGCATAGATTTAGGGTAAGAGGTTTAGGGGGGATTTGAGGAAAAAAAAATTTCACCCAGGGGATGGTTGGAATCTGAAACTCACTGCCTGAAGAGGGAGGAACCCTCACAACATTTAAGAAGTATTTAGATGAGCACTTGAAATGCCATAGCATACAATACTACGGACCAAGTGCTGGAAAATGGGATTAGAACAGTTGGGTGCTGGATGGCCGGCACAGACACAATGGGCCGAAGGGCCTGTTTCTATGCTGTGTAACTCTATGACTCTAAGCTTACTGACAGAAGTTTCAGAACCTGCAGAGATTGGCTGGGCAGATTTACATAAAATTTGAGAGGGTAAAGCAAGTTAAGTTTGATGGTTGGATACGGGCACTAGTGATGGAAGCCATGTATGAGAATCTTAGAGAACTTGCAGGTTGGTAGGTAAATTGGCCATTATAAATTGCCCCTAGTATAGGTAGGTGGTAGGGAAATATAGGGACAGGTGGGGATGTGGTAGGAATATGGGATGAGTGTAGGATGAGTATAAATGAGTGGTTGATGGTCGGCACAGACCCGGTGGGCCGAAGGGCCTGTTTCAGTGCTGTATCTCTAAACTAAACTAAAACTGATTCTCCTGGACGAATTTAAAGATTCACTCCCTCCAGCATCAAGAACTTATGTAGAGAACCAGAAGGTTTTAACGGCCAGACAGGCAACAAAAATTACTGATGATATAATTCTAGAGCTTGTGTATAAGCCCAAACCCTTTCTCTGTCACTCCCACAAACCCAAGAAAGATAGAAAGTGGGAGAGTGAATGGAAGGCAAGTAGCCGGGGAGAAGAAGGGACAGCTGGGAACACCCCAGGACCCCCTCCTCAGCCCAAAAAGGAAGGTGCTGAGGGTGCAAGTGAGGTGTGCAAGCCTAAATGTTACCACTGTGGGACACATTCGTGCAGAATGCTGGAAGTTGTGGGGTAAACCCAAGGGACTTATTGGTGTGCACAAAGCCAATGCAGTGTAAGGGGCCCTGACCAAGAGTACAGCAGGTCAGGCAGTAGCTCTGACTGCAGCTGTAAGGCCAAGTACAAAAACCACTGTGAGTGAATAAGATACCTGAGAGTTATAGGGAATTCTTGTTGAAAGGAAAAGTAACTCCTTATCCCTCAAGTGAGGTAAACCTATAGTTACACTTAGGGATACAGGAGCCGCCCCATCTCTTTTGCTAGGGAAAGGCATAACATTTCCAACAGAGAGCACACTGAACGCTAACATTTTAGTGAGTGGTATTGGCGGGGAGTATATACATGTATTGGGTGCACCTAGAGTGTGACCTAATGTCTATAACGGTAACTGTAGGAGTTGTCCATAGTTTGCCAGTAGATGGGGTTGATCTACTCCTGGAGAATGATCTGGCCGGAGAGAAAGTAGTAGCTTTGCCACTCTTCTTCTATACTTCTTCTTTGGCCCCCTTGTCTCGAGAGACAATGGGTAAGCGCCTAGAGGTGGTTTGTGCAGCAGTGCCTGGAGTGGCTACAAAGGCCAATTCTAGAGTGACAGACTCTACCACAGGAACTGCAGTTAAAATTGGTTGTCGGGGCTGTTACACAGTTGGCTCTCTCCTTGCGCTTCTGTCTTTTTTCCTGCCAGCTGCTAAGTCTCTTCGACTCACCACACTATAGCCCCGCCTTTATGGCTGTCCGCCAGCTCTGGCAATCGCTGGCAACTGACTCCCACGACTTGTGATCAATGTCACAGGACTTCATGTCGCATTTGCAGACGTCTTTAAAGCAAAGACATGGACGGCTGGTGGATCTGATACCAGTGACGAGCTCGCTGTATAATGTGTGCTTAGGGATCCTGCCATCTTTCACACGGCTCACATGGCCAGGCCATCTCAAGCGCCACTGGCTCAGTAGGGTGTATATGCTGGGGATGTCCAGCTCATCCATGACTGGCAGAGACTGGACTGCATTGAGGACGGTATCAGTGACAACATTCTCCCTGGAGTACAGTTCTAGGTAGTGCTCCACCAAGCGGTCCATTTGTTTGCGTTGGTCAGTGATTGTGTCCCCTGATTTAGATTTGAGGTGGGCGATCTTCTTGATGGTTGGCCCAAAAGCTCTCTTAATGCCATCATACATTCCTCTGATGTTTCCGGTGTCGGAGGTCAGCTGAATACGACTGCATAGGTGTTGCCAGTAGTCATTTGCACAGCGCCTGGCTGTTCTTTGTGCAGTGCTTCTGGCTGCTTTAGGTGCTACGGATGTTAACTCGCTGGGGGCTTTCTTGTAGTTCGACAGTGCAGTGTGCTTAGCGGCTATGACAGGTTCCAGCTCTTCAAAGTGAGATTGAAACCAGTCTGCATTCCGCTTCACACAATTGCCATAGGTGGTCATTGCTGACTCATTGATGGCGTCTCTGATGTGGGCCCACTTGGTCTCTGCATCCCCTGTTGGAGTGTTTTGAAGGGCTTTTCCAAATGAATTTAGAAACTTATGTAGTTACGGAAAAACAAGTGAAGTTAAACAGACAGAAGTTACAGGAAAAGTTTCCAGGAATTTTTCCTTCGTGTGTAGTAACCCGAGCCATGTCTAAACAAGTTCCATTGTTGGAGGCAAAATTGTCAGCACAGTCAGATAGCCAAATATCTGTAACTTTCTTTGGGGATTTAGATAATCCAAATGAAATTTTTAACAAGTCTTCTCTGATCACCACTCAGCAAGCTGACCCAGTGTTGAAGAAGGTGGCACAATCAGCTCTAACAGAAACTTAGGCAAAAGGAGTTCCAGAAGGAATGGAAAATTGAAAATTCACATTGAAAATGGGGTTCTGATAAGGAAGTGGAGACCTCCTGACAGAGCTGCGGATGAAGACTGGGTGTTTGTTCGTCAGATAGTGGTATCATCAAAGTATCACCGGCAACTATTAAGTTTAGTGCATGGGATTCCTCTAGCGGGATGTGTGGGGAATGGAAAAACAAAGCACGGTTCAGTGGTCCATTTAAAGTGGTCAAGAGAATTGATGAAGTAAATTATTTGATTGATACCCCAGATTGCCGGAAAAAGAATTGGCTGTGTCATATCAATATGTTAAAACAATATCATCGTCGGGAGCAGGATAAGCAAGCACGGGTATGTCAGGTAGTAGGGGCAGTGACAGATGAAAGGGATAGTGAGGGTGCGGCAGAAGGAGGCCTAGACAATTCTCAAATTGAACTTCCTACTATCCGGTTAGCTCATACTGAATTGCTAAGGAGATTGGACACTATGCTTTCATACTTAGATGCAAACCAACAAGAAGACCTAACAAAGCTACTCACAGCATTTAAAAGAGTCTGTAGGGATAAGCCAGGATGTAAAATATGCCTTACACGATGTGGATATAGGGGAATCCGTTCCTATAAAACAACATCCTTACCGCTCAAGTCCAGAGAAACAGACCCAAGTAAAAGCAGAAATGCAACAAATGCTGGAGAGCCACCTAATAAAACCGAGTCAAAGCAGCTGGAGTTCACCAGTAGTATTTGTGCATAAACCTGACAGTTCAACAAAACTTTGCATAGATTGCAGAAAAGTTAATGCGGTAACAAAGGCAGACTCCTACCCAATCCCTCACTTGGAAGACTGCATTGACAGAGTGGGCAGTGACATGTTTCTTACAAAAGTAGATTTTTTTTTATTCGTTCATGGGATGTGGGCGTCATTGGCTAGGCCAGCATTTATTGCCCATCCCAAATTTCCCTTGAACTGAGTGGCCATTTCAGAGGGTGTTTTAAGAGTCAACCACATTGCTGTGGATGTGGAGTCACATGTAGGCCAGACCAGGTAAGGACAGCAGATTTCCTTCCCTAAAGGACATGAGTGAACCAGATGGGTTTTTACAACAATCGACAATGGCTTCATGGTCACACTAGACTAGCTTTTTAATTCCAGACTTATAAATTGAATTCAAATTTCACCATCTGTCATGGTGGGATTCGAACCCACATCCCCAGAGCATTAGCCTGGGCCTCTGGGCTACCAGTCCAGTGACGTTACCACTATGCCACTGCCTCCCCAAAGGGATACTGGCAAGTTCCTTTAACATCCCGAGCTAAAGAAATTTCGTCTTTTGTCACACTGGGTAATCTTTTCCAATGCCGAGTGATGCCATTCGGGCTAAGAAATATCCCAGCAACCTTTCAGAGACTAATGAACCAAGTGTTCCCAACTATGTAGCTTACCTTGATGATGTGCTGGTCTATAGTGACACTTGGAAGGACCACTTGGAACAACTAGAAACTCTGTTTCAAAATTTACAATCAGCTAATTTAGTGATAAACCTTGCCAAAAGCGAATTCGCAAAAGTGAGAGTGACCGACCTCGGGCATGTAGTAGGGCCAGGACGAGTGTTACTAAGAATCGCAAAAGTACAAGCATTGGTGGAGTTCCCTACTCCTAAGACTAAGCGAGAAAGCATAAGGTTTTTGGGGATGTGTAGTTCCTACCGAATGTTTGTACCAAATTTTAGTACCATGGCTGCTCCACTGACAGATTTACTACAGAAAAAGAAAACAAAGGTAGTGTGGTCAGGGGAGTGCCAAGCAGCCTTTGAGAGGCTGAAAGCCATTTTGACTAATGAACCAGTGTTGGCTGCTCCAAATTTCCCTAACCCCTTCAAGGTAACAATTGATGCTAGTGACCTGGGGGTCGGTGCAGTCCTGTTACAGGATGATGAAACAGGCATAGAAAGGCCAGTAGGATACTTTTCCAAAAAGCTAAATCGACATGAAAAAAGATATTCCACAGTGGAAAAAGATGCCTTAGGTCTATTATTGGCTCTTCAACATTTTGAAGTCTATGTCCGCCACAACTACAGAGACACACTGGTACATACCAATCAAAACCCCCTTTGTTGGAAAATTTAAAAATCAGAATGCCAGACTATTCCGATAGTCTGTTACAACTTAATCACATGAAGATTATCCATATTGTGGGTTAAAATAATGTTATTGCAGAAGCTTTATCAAGATTCTAACTTTGTTCAAGTTATTTGAATGAAAAGAGTGAATGAGTATTCACCATCGCGAGCCATGGGTGAGGTACCGGAAGACTGGAGGATAGCTTATGTTGTGCCTTTATTTAAGAAGGCAGCAGCGATAAGCCAGGGAACTACAGGCCGGTGAGCCTTACATCAGTGGTGGGAAAGTTATTGGAAGGGATTCTGAGAGACAGGATTTATAGGCATTTGGAAAGGCAAGGTCCAATTAGGGATAGTCAGCATGGCTTTGTACGTGGGAAATCATGTCTCACGAATTTGATTGAGTTTTTCGAGGAGGTAACCGAGAGGATTGACGAGGGCAGGGCAATGGACGTTGTCCACATGGACTTTAGCAAGGCCTTTGACAAGATCCCGCGTGGTAGGCTGGTCCAGAAGAACACATGGGATCCAGGGTGAGCTAGCAAATTGGATGCAAAATTGGCTTGGTGATAGGAGGCAGAGGGTGGTAGTGGAGGGTTGTTTTTTAGATTGGAGGCTGGTGACCAGTGGTGTGCCGCAGGGATCAGTGCTGGGCCCTCTGTTGTTTGTCATATATATTAATGACTTGGATGCGAATATAAGGGGCATGATTAGTAAGTTTGCAGATGACACCAAAATTGGTGGTATAGTGGACAGTGAAGAAGGTTGTCTAAGGTTACAACAGGATATAGATCAACTGGGAAAGTGGGCAAGGGATTGGCAAATGGAATTTATCGCAGACAAGTGTGAAGTGATGCATTTTGGGAAGTTAAACCAGGGCAGGACATATACAGTGATTGGCAGGGCCCTGGGGAGTGTTGTTGAACAGACAGACCTTGGGGTGCAAGTACATAGTTCCCTGAAAGTGGCAACACAGGTAGACAGGGTGGTGAAGAAGGCGTATGGCATGCTTGCCTTCATCGGCCAAGGCATTGAGTACAAGAGTTGGGATGTCATGTTACAGTTGTACATAACATTGGTTTGGCCGCATTTGGAGTACTGTGTGCAGTTCTGGTCTCCGCACTGCAGGAAAGATGTGATTAAGCTAGAGAGGGTGCAGAAAAGATTCACAAGGATGTTGCCTGGTTTGGAGGGCTTGAGTTATAAAGAGAGATTGGATAGGCTGGGTCTGTTTTCCCTGGAGTGAAGGTGGCTGAGAGGGAACATGATAGCAACACAGTGGGGCAGTGGTTAGCACCACAGCCTCACAGCTTCAGCGACCCGGGTTCAATTCTGGGTACTGCCTGTGCGGAGTTTGCAAGTTCTCCCTGTGACCGCATGGGTTTCCGCCGAGTGCTCCGGTTTCCTCCCACAGCCAAAGACTTGCAGGTTGATAGGTAAATTGGCCATTGTAAATTGTCCCTAGTGTAGGTAGGTGGTAGGAGAAAGGTGTGGATGCGGTAGGGAATATGGGGTTAATGTAGGATTAGTATAAATGGGTGGTTGTTGGTCGGCACAGACTCGGTGGGCCAAAGGGCCTGTTTCAGTGCTGTATCTCAATAAATAAAATTATGAGAGGCATAGATAGGGTAGATAGCCAGAGTCTGTTTCCCATGGTAGCGGTGACTAAAACGAGAGGGCATAGATTTAAGGTGAGAGGGAGGAGGTTTAAAGGGGATCAAAGGGGTAGATTTTTCACACGATGAATAGTGGGTATCTGGAATGAGCTGCCTGAGGAGGTGGTGGAGGCAGAAACAGTAGTGACGTTTCAGAGGCATCTGGACAGGTACTTGAATGAGAAAGGCATAGAGGGATATGGAATTAATGCAGGCAGGTGGCATTAGTCTCGATAGGCATTTTGGTCGGCATGGACGCAGTGGGCTGAAGGGCCTGTTTCTATGCTGTACAACTCTATGAGTATGTGTGAAAATGTGTTTTTGATTTTTCCCACACTTTGTAATGAAATGCACTTCAAACAATGGTGTTTCATCCCTTTGTGGGTGTCGGTGTTATGAAAGTGACTGCTCAGTTAAAAATAATTTTTTTAAAAGAAATTTAAAGTTACATGTCTTTTAATCAAGACGACAGTGAGAGCCGGATTGGCAACAGTGTTGCTGTTTGTCACACGGCTCGGGCTAGTCTTAGAGCAGAAGCCTTGGCAACAGGGGCAGAAAATTGACATGCACTTATTTGATTGGACAAGCACAGTAGAAAACTGTCAAGCTTTCTGTTAGTCAGAGTGTGTGTTTTACCTTCTGGAGGAAGAGACTAGATTCTTGCTGAATGTTTTTAAAAAGTCAAGTGTTGAAGTGTAAAAAAAAAGACAGGACAGAATTCCAAAGAAGAACAGAAGACTACAAACCAGCTTATTTTCTCGCAATTCCCTGAAAGACTCTGAAGTTGTGTGCCAATTTGTCTTGTTTCCTGTATTTCAAGAAGGCCTGCTAAATTACTTTTCAATGCTGCCTGAAGAGCGCAAATTCTGGAAGTTTCTAAAGATCCAGCCTGCGTGTGTTCAGAAGTTGGACTGTGTGCCAGTTTGATGCAGTGTGTCTCATCTGCTATTATTTCAGGGGTGGGTGGGTGAGTGATCTGCCCAAGTGTGTTTTCTGCCCCTGCAACATCCTTTTTTTGTATTCTTTCGGTTAACTGGTATATATATGTGTGTGTGTGTGTGTGTGTGTAAGTGTGAATGAACTAAGGTAAAAGTGACTTTTTAAAATGTAATGTTGGAGACACAAAATCCCAAAAGGAAAGAACCATGGCTAACGAAAGAAATTAAGGATTGCATTAGGTCAAATGAAGTGGCTTATAAGGTTGCCAAAAAAAAAGTGGTAAGCTCAAGGTTTGTAGATTCCAACAAACGAGGACCAAGAAATTGATGAAGAAAGGGAAAGGGGATGTAAGCTAGATAGAAATATAAAGACAGACTGTAAAAGCTTCTTTCAGTATGTGAAAAGAAAACGATTCACAAGGATGAATGTGGGTCTATTGCAGGCAGAGATAGGAGAGTTTGTGGTGGAGAATGAGGAAATGGCGGAGAGACTAAACAATTACTTTGTGTCTGTCTTCACGGAGGAAGACACAGAAAATATCCCAGAAATACTAGGGACCTAAGAGACTTGTAATAATAAAGGACTGAGAGTAATTAATATCAATAAAGAGGTAGTACTTGAAAAATTAATTGGATTGTAAATTGATAAATATCCTGGACCAGATGAGCTAATCCTACAGTACTGAAGGAGGTGGCTATAGAGATATTGATTGCATTGGTGGTTATCTTTCAAAATTCTATAGATTCTGGAAGGGTTCCTGCAGACAGGAAAGTAGCAAATGAAACCCTACTATTTAAGAAGGGAGCAAGAGAGAAAAATGAGAACTACGGACTTGTTAGTTTGACATCAGGAGTAGGGAAAGTGTTGGAATCTATTATAAAGGATGAGCTAAATGGACACTTGGAAAATAATGATATGATTGGGCAGAGTCAACTTGAATTCGTGAATGGGAAATCATGTTTGACAAACCTGTTAAGAGTTTTCTGAGGATGTTACTCGTAGCATAGATAAAGGAGAACCAGTGGATGTGGTACATTTGGATTTTCAGAAGGTTTTTGATAAGGTCCCACACAGGTTAGGAAACAATATTAGAGCACATGGAATTGGGGATAATATACTGCAATGGACTGAGAATTAGTTAACAGACAGAAAGCAAAGAATAGGAATAAATGGGTCATTTTCAGAATGACAGTGGGGTACCGCAAGGAACAGTGCTTGGGTCACAGCTGTTCACAATCTATATATATGATTTGGATATGGGGACCAAATGTAATATTTCCAAATTTGCTGATGCTACAAAACGAGGAGGGAATGTAAGTTGTGAGGAGGATGCGAGGAAGCTTCAAGGGGATTTGGACAGGCTAAGTGAATGAGCAAGAACATGGCAAATGGAATATAATGTGAATAAGGGTGAAGTGATCCACTTTGGTAGAAACAAAAAGCAGAGCATTTCTTAAATGGTGAGAGGTTGGGAAGTGTTATGTCCAAAGAGACCTGGGTGTCCTTGTTCATGAATCACGAAAAGCTAGCATGCAGGTGCAGCAAGCAATTAAGGTGGCAAATGGTATGTTGGCCTTCATTGCAAGAGGATTTGAGTACAGGAGTAAAGATGTATTGCTGCAATTGTATAAAGCATTGGTGAGACCACATCTGGAGTATTGTGTACAGTTTTCGTCCCCTTATCTAACAAAGGATAAACTTACCGTAGAGGGAGTGCAACTGAGGTTCACCAGGAGTTCAGAAGAAGGGTCGCTGACCCGAAACGTTAACTCTGCTTCTCTTTCCACAGATGCTGCCAGACCTGCTGAATGGTTCCAGCATTTCTTGTTTTTATTTCACCAGATTAATCCTTGGGATGTGCGATTGTCTTATGATTGCAGAAACTGGGTTGGTATTCTCTAGAGTTTCAAAGAACGAGAGGTGACCTCATTGAAAATTCTTACAGGGCGTGACAGATGTTTCCTCTGGCTGGTGAGTCTAGATCCAGGGGACACAGTCGCAGAATAAGGAGTAGGCCATTTAAGACTGAGATGAGGAGGAATTTCTTTACTCAGAGGGTATTGAATCTATGAAATTCTCTACCCCAGAGGCTGTGTAAGTTCAATCATTGAGCATGTTCGAGACAGAAATCAATAGATTTCTGAATACTAACAACATCAAGGGATATGGCAATAGTGGAAAAAATGGCTGAGGTAGATAATCAGCCATGATTTGTTTGAATGGTGGAGCAGGCTCGACGGGCCGAATGGCCTACTCCTGCTCCTATTTCCTATGATCCTACGATTTAAAAAAAAATTGATCTTTGTGATATTGTTTTCCCTTATTACCAGTTAAGACTTGCTTTATAACAAACTGTTAATTTTGTCATTCAGTAAAGAAACCTGGTTAGTGTGTTCTATTCTGGGAAAAATAGTGTATACGATTGTGTCAGTAAGTGCGAAAATTTACAAAATATGTTGCGACCTGTGGAGAAGTAGGACTGAATTAACAGTGCACTCCTCCCGCCTTGGTCTTAACAATATCGTTCCAGCATAACCTCCTTGTTCGCATATTCTATGCCTTGTCTATTCAAGAAAAATATCCCACATGCTTTCTTAACCACCTTATCTACCTTCAGTGATCACTCCTCTGGCAACTCTGTTCCTCTATACTTCCTCCGTTTATTGTGTATTCACTTGCCTTGTTTGCCCTCCCCAAATGCATTACCTCACACTTCTCTGGATTGAGAAGGAGCAGTACTGGACCTAATCCTAGGGAATGAAGCCGGACAAGTGGTAGAAGTGTCAGTGGGGGAGCATTTCGGGGATAGTGACCATAACTCTAGAACATAGAACAGTACAGCACAGTACAGGCCCTTCGGCCCACGATGTTGTGCCAAACCTTTAACCTACTCTAAGATCAAACTAACTACATACCCTTCATTCTACTATCATCCATGTACCTATCCAAGAGTCGCTTAAATGTCCCTAATGTATCTGCTTCTACTACCACCGCTGGCAGCGCATTCCACGCACCCACCACTCTCTGTGCAAAGAACCTACCTCTGACATCTCCCCGAAACCTTCCTCCAATCACCTTAAAATTATGCCCCCTGGTGATAGCCCTTTCCACCCTGGGAAAAGGTCTCTGGCTATCCACTCTATCTATGCCTCTCATCATCTTGTACACCTGTATCAAGTCACCTCTCCTCCTTCTTCGCTCCAATGAGAAAAGCCCTAGCTCCCTCAATCTTTCTTCGTAGGACATGCCCTCCAGTCCAGACAGCATCCTGGTAAATCTCCTCTGCACCCTCTCTAAAGCTTCCACATCCTTCCGATAATGAGGCGACCAGAACTGAACACAATATTCCAAGTGTGGTCTAACCAGGGCTTTATAGAGCTGCAGCATAACCTCGCGGCTCTTAAACTCAATCCCCCTGTTAATGAAAGCCAACACACCATACGCCTTCTTAACAACCCTATCAACTTGGGTGGCAACTTTGAGGGATCTAGAGACATGGACCCCAAGATCCCTCTGTTCCTCCACACTACCAAGAATCCTGTCTTTAAGCCTGTATTCCGCATTCAAATTCGACCTTCCAAAATGGATCACTTCACACTTTTCCAGGTTGAACTCCATCTGCCACTTCTCAGCCCAGCTCTGCATCCTGTCAATGTCCCGTTGCAACCTACAACAGCCTACCACACTATCCACAACTCCAGCAACCTTCGTGTCATCAGCAAACTTGCTAACCCAGCCTTCCACTTCCTCATCCAAGTCATTTATAAAAATCACAAAGAGCAGAGGTCCCAGAACAGATCCTTGTGGAACACCACTGGTCACCGAGCTCCATGCTGAATACTTTCCATCTACTACCACCCTCTGACTTCTATGGGCCAGCCAATTTTGTATCCAATCAGCCAATTTTCCCTGAATCCCATGCCTCCTTACTTTCTGAATGAGCCTACCGTGGGGAACCTTATCAAACGCCTTGCTAAAATCTATATACACCACATCCACTGCTCTTCCTTCATCAATGTATTTTGTCACATCTTCAAAGAATTCAATAAGGCTTGTGAGGCATGACCTGCCCCTCACAAAGCCATACTGACTGTCTCTAATCAAACCATGCTTTTCCAAATAATCATAAATCCTGTCTCTCAGAATCCTCTCCAATAATTTGCCCACTACCGACGTAAGACTGACTGGTCTATAATTCCCAGGGTTATCCCTATTCCCTTTCTTGAACAAGGGAACAACATTTGCCACCCTCCAATCATCCGATACTACTCCAGTGGACAGTGAAGACGCAAAGATCATCGCCAAAGGCGCAGCAATCTCTTCCCTCGCTTCCCGTAATATCCTTGGGTATATCCCGTCTGGCCCCGGGGACTTATCTGTCCTCATATCATTCAAAATTTCCAGCACATCCTCCCTCTTAACCTTAACCTGTTCGAGCATATCAGCCTGTTCTACGCTGTCCTCACAAACGACCAGGTCCCTCTCACTAGTGAATACTGAAGCAAAGTATTCATTTAGGACCTCCTAAACCTCTAACTCTGTCAGATTTAAGGTAGTTATGGAGAAGGATCGACCAGCAATAAAGGTACTGAATTGGGGGAAGGCCAATTTCAATATGATAAAACAGGATCTGGCCAAAGTGGACTGGGAGCAGCTACTTGTAGAAAAGTCTACATCAGACCAGTGGGAGTCATTCAAAGAGGAAATAATCAGAGTTCAGAGCCAACATGTTCTGTAAAGGTAAAGGGTCGGGCCAACAAGTCCAGGGAATCCTGGATGTTAACAGATATAGAGAATTGGATCAGGAAAAAAGTAAGTTTATGGCAGATTCAGAGCGCTGAAAACAACGGAGGCATTACAGGAGTATAGAAAGTGTAGGGGGGTACTTAAAAAAGTCATTAGGAGAGCGAAGAGGGGATATGAAAAAACACTGGCGGGAAAGATAAAGGAAAATCCTAAAGTGTTTTATCAGTATATTAAGGGCAAGAGGATAATCAGGGAAAGAGTAGGGCCCATTAGGGACTAAAGTGGCAATCTACGTGTGGAGCCGGAAGACATAGGTGAGGTTCTAAATGATTACTTTTTATCTGTGTTCACTATGGAGAAGTACGAAGTAGGTGCAGAGATCAGGGAGGGAGATTGTGATATACTTGAACGTATTAGCATTGAAAGGGAGGAAGTATTAGCTGTTTTAGCGGGCTTAAAAGTCGATAAATCCCCAGGCCCAGATGAGATATATCCCAGGCTGTTGTGTGAGGCAAGGGAGGAGATAGCAGGGGCTCTGACACAAATTTTCAAATCCTCTCTGGCCACAGGAGAGGTACCAGAGGATTGGAGGACAGTGAATGAGGTACCTTTATTCAAGAAGGGTAGCAGGGATAAACTAGGTAACTATAGGCCGGTGAGTCTAACATCAGTGGTTGGGAAAATATTGGAAATGATTGTGAGGGACAGGATTAATCTCCACTTGGAGAGGCAGGGATTAATCAGGGATAGTCAGCATGGCTTTGTCGGGGGAGATCGTGTCTAACTAACTTGATTGAATTTTTCGAGGCAGTGACTAGATATGTAGATGAGGGTAAAACAGTTGATGTCGTCTACATGGACTTCAGTAAGGCTTTTGATAAGGTCCCGCATGGGAGATTGTTTAAGAAGGTAAGAGCCCGTGGGATCCAGGGCGATTTGGCAAATTGGATCCAAAATTGGGTTAGTGGCAGGAGGCAGAGGGTAATGGTCGAGGGTTGTTTTTACGATTGGAAGCCTGTGACCAGTGGTGTACCGCAGTGATTGGTGCTGGGACCCTTGCTGTTTGTCGCATACATTAATGATTTAGATGTAAATATAGGAGGTATGATCAGTAAGTTCGCAGATGACACGAAATAGTCGTAAATAGTGAGGAGGAAAGCCTTAGATTGCAGGACGATATAAATGGGCTGGTAAGATGGGCAGAGCAGTGGCAAATGGAATTTAATCCTGAGAAGTGTGAGGTGATGCATTTTGGGAGGACTAACAAGGCAAGGGAATATACAATGGATGGTAGGACCCTAGGAAGTACAGAAAGTCAGAGGGACCTTGGTGTACTTGTCCATAGATCACTGAAAGCAGCAGCACAGGGAGAAAAGGTGGTTAGGAAGGCATATGGGATGCTTGTCTTTATTAGCCAAGGCATAGAATATAAGAGCAGGGAGGTTATGATGGAGCTGTATAAAATGCTAGTTAGGCCACAGCTGGAGTATTGTCTACAGTTCTGGGCACCACATTATAGGAAGGATGTGATTGCACTGGAGAGGGTGCTGAGGAGATTCACCAGGATGTTGCCTGGGCTGGAGAATTTCAGCTATGAAGACGGACTGAAGAGGAAGCATCCTTTTCACATCCACACTGCCAAGACCCCTCAGAATCTTATATATTTCAATCAAGTCGCCTCTTACTCAACAGGTTTTCTCATAGGTTTAAAAAAAGGTTAAACTCTTATTTAAACAGAAAAAGCCGAATTGTTTGCAATCTTCACCCATTCGCGCATTCACACATACATGCATATAAAATAGATAGATAGATACAAAGAAAAAGGGTAGGGTGCAAAGGTACAAATTGATGTAAGAGTTTGTGGTTCACAGAAACCTGCTGAATTTTCTTGGGAGGGAAGTCTTTTCAAACTCTACGGTCTGACTGTTTGCAGTCGTGAACTTGCTGAGGTGTCGTAGATTTCTGGTGGTTAAAACCATCCTGATCGTGTTTCAAATAATTAATTAATTTCTTCACTGATTCTTTTTAATTAATGCCTCTTCTCACCAGCATTTACTGTACTAATTTAAACCTTGGTAATCCAATAAACCTTAGTGCTTAAAAATAAAACAAAACAGTAGACTCGCCAGTTTATTTCCCTTCTGCTTGCGTGTCTTAATTAATTGAAGGTAGCTACTTAAATTATAATATACGTTTTTCTAATTTCCAGCTATTAATACACGCACCCGCAGTGTACTAACCCAGCTATTTACAGAAACTCCCTAACAGCAGTTACTCATCAACCAACCACCTTCGAGCTTTCTTGTGATGTTACTGTCTCAAGGTTGCCCTCTATTTCTGGGAAGCAACTTGTGTCTTCTACAGCTACTGGAGGCTGAAAAGGGGCACCTCTTTCCCCCTCTGCACGAATTCCCACGTGAACCAAACTCCTATCTTCACGCTGACTGTGTCTCACTCAGGCAAAGTCTCCTCTCCGTGCATCCGAAGTGGCACCAATGTATCTAGCCCCTGAATTTACCCTACAGTAAAGCCACTTAAAATAAGCTCAAGTTTAAAGGAAATGACACATGCACATTTTCATGTCCCAATACATGAAAAGGTTTAAAAAGGATGCCTTCCCTTGATTCCTCATTAACTGCTGTAGGGTACACAAATGAAAAATATATCCCTCCAGTCCAATTTGACGGCGGCTATTTAACTGATATTTCAGTGGTTCTGCGATTTCAAAGAACAAAAGAACAAAGAAAATTACAGCACAGGAACAGGCCCTTCGGCCCTCCAAGCCTGCGCTGATCCAGATCCTCTATCTAAACATGTCGCCTATTTTCTAAGGGTCTGTATCTCTTTTCTTCCTGCCCATTCATGTATCTGTCTAGATACATCTTAAAAGACGCCATCATGCCCGCATCTACCACCTCCGCTGGCAACGCGTTCCAGGCACCCACCACCCTCTGCGTAAAGAACTTTCCACGCATATCCCCCCTAAACTTTTCCCCTTTCACTTTGAACTCGTGTCCTCTTGTAATTGAATCCCCCACTCTGGGAAAAAGCCTCTTGCTATCCACCCTGTCTATACCTCTCATGATTTTGTACACCTCAATCAGGTCCCCCCTCAACCTCCGTCTTTCTAATGAAAATAATCCTAATCTACTCAACCTCTCTTCATAGCTAGCGCCCTCCATACCAGGCAACATCCTGGTGAACCTCCTCTGCACCCTCTCCAAAGCATCCACATCCTTTTGGTAATGTGGCGACCAGAACTGCACGCAGTATTCCAAATGTGGCCGAACCAAAGTCCTATACAACTGTAATATGACCTGCCAACTCTTGTACTCAATACCCCGTCCGATGAAGGAAAGCATGCCGTATGCCTTCTTGACCACTCTATTTACCTGCGTTGCCACCTTCAGGGAACAGTGGACCTGAACACCCAAATCTCTCTGGACATCAATTTTCCCCAGGACTTTTCCATTTACTGTATAGTTCACTCTTGAATTGGATCTTCCAAAATGCATCACCTCGCATTTGCCCTGATTGAACTCCATCTGCCATTTCTCTGCCCAACTCTCCAATCTATCTATATTCTGCTGTATTCTCTGACAGTCCCCTTCACTATCTGCTACTCCACCAATCTTAGTGTCGTCTGCAAACTTGCTAATCAGTCCACCTATACTTTCCTCCAAAGCATTAATGTAGATTACAAACAACAGTGGTCCCAGCACGGATCCCTGTGGAACACCACTGGTCACACGTCTCCATTTTGAGAAACTCCCTTCTACTGCTACTCTCTGTCTCCTGTTGCCCAGCCAGTTCTTTATCCATCTAGCTAGTACACCTTGGACCCCATGCGCCTTCACTTTCTCCATCAGCCTGCCATGGGGAACCTTATCAAACGCCTTACTGAAGTCCATGTATATGACATCGACAGCCCTTCCCTCATCAATCAACTTTGTCACTTCCTCAAAGAATTCTATTAAGTTGGTAAGACATGACCTTCCCTGCACAAAACCATGTTGCCTATCACTGATAAGCCCATTTTCTTCCAAATGGGAATAGATCCTATCCCTTAGTATCTTCTCCAGCAGCTTCCCTACCACTGACGTCAGGCTCACCGGTCTATAATTACCTGGATTATCCCTGCTACCCTTTTTAAACAAGGGGACAACATTAGCAATTCTCCAGTCCTCCGGGACCTCACCCGTGTTTAAGGATGCTGCAAAGATATCTGTTAAGGCCCCAGCTATTTCCTCTCTCGCTTCCCTCAGTAACCTGGGATAGATCCCATCCGGACCTGGGGACTTGTCCACCTTAATGCCCTTTAGAATACCCAACACTTCCTCCCTCCTTATGCCGACTTGACCTAGAGTAATCAAACATCTGTTCCTAACCTCAACATCCGTCATGTCCCTCTCCTCGGTGAATACCGATGCAAAGTATGTGGATTTAGCAATAGTGGAAGCACCACATTAATTACAGAATAGTGGGTTTATGTAACACAAAGTTTGAACCAAGATGCCACTGAGCAGCACCAATGAACTTTATAAGCTGGCTTGCCAAACACCTAGTTTAACAATATAATGGTACAACTGTCCATAACTGTTTAGCCCATGGCATATACTTCAGCTGATCAATTTTCAGTTTTCAAAGCAGGTGAGACTGAATTACTATAAAAGCAGTCATATTTGTTCAGTAAAGTAGCTGCTTAAATACTACTTCTGACCCCAAGCTTATAATATACACAAATATTCAGAAAGATTTCTCTGCTTTATTAATCATATCCTCTGCATTTTACATTGTACAAAGATGAACAAAAGTTGACAACTAGAAATAGCAGACAAATGAATTATCCAAAAATATATACAAGGTTTGGATTTACAAAGCAAGGTCTTTAACCCAGTTATCCCAACCACCTCGTACTATAGAACAAAAGGCTTCCATACTGAAGGTCAAAGGTGAAGTATATCAGTAGATTGCCACTTTGAGGGTAATTTACTGTGGCAGGAAGTGCTAAAATGCAAAATACACCCTACGTACCTAGTTTTGAGACAAGAGTGAAAAGCTGCATGTGCAGTTGCCAAACAACTACCTCCTCCAGTCCAACTCTGTCTGCTATATGAAGGGAAACAGACTGCATGCTTTGAAGTGCATGGAGGCTTAGGAATTACACAAAACACAGGAATGAACCTGGATTCTGATTACTGCTGAGAGAAACCAAAGTTTTGCTGAAGCAGTGAACCAATTGGGGAATTACTCCGTAGTGTCAAAAAGCAGCAGCAGTCATTCAAAAGACTTATCAAAATGTGTTTCACAAACTATTTTTAAAATTTGGCTCCCAATGAAATACAGGTAAGAGGAGCGAAGAAATGGAGTGCAAAGTCCATTGGCACTTTTCAGCCGATTATACTTGGCTGCTCCAGGAATCTCAACCAGATATGGAGCTTACTAAAAGTCTTACTCATTTAGGTAAACATGATGCTGTGTTACAAAATACCAGAACTCACATTATCAAGATATTTTACAAAACAAAACTATTAAAGCATTTCAAGGCACTCTGCTTCAGAAGAAGTATTTCCCCCGATTTTCTTAATTATTATTAATTCTGCTCTTAGTGTTGAAGATTTCAGGAGTAACCAAGGCCTTGATTCAGACATAGGCCCCTAAGGCAGCGTGAAATTCAGTCAGGCACTGCACTAGCTGCTGGAACTTTGGTCTCTCATCCCGATCCAAGGCCCAACAGCAGGCCATCACTGCAAATCTGTGAAGAAAATACAGAACAAATGGTTTCAAACCACAGGATCAGATAAATAATGGGATATGGAGCGATCACTGATCAAATATGTATCGCTGTATTGTTGGGCCTGGTTACAAGAAGCAACTGCTTAATCCCAATCACTTAATAACCCCACTCCCAAACGAGATGATTGTGCCTTCTAGGGTGCTCACTTCCAGACTGCTGTGCGGTGTGATGAGCCCTGCCCACAATTTTTATTTAATTTATTTATTTTAGAGATACAGCACTGAAACAGGCCCTTCGGCCCACCGAGTCTGTGCCGACCAACAACCACCAATGTATACTAATCCTACATTAACCCCACCATTCTCCTACCACCGACCTACACTAGGGGCAATTTACAATGGCCAATTTACCTATCAACCTGCAAGTCTTTGGCTCGCAAATACACCTCATAGCTGACCCAGAGTTCTGAATCATGAAGGAAATCGGACATTTTTTATTTTGGCAATATTACAATTCATTATAACTTTGCTGTCAATTAAGAAAGGAGAAATCTCCACCCAGCAGCTTAGACTGAGCAGTTTAGGGGAGGTGATGATGTAGTGGTAATGTCATTAGACTAGTAATCTAGAGCCCAGGCTAGTGCTCTGGGGACATGGGTTTGAATCCCACCATGACAGATGGTGAAATTTGAATTCAATTAATAAAATCTGCAATTAAAAAGCTAGTCTAATGGTGACCATGAAACCATTGTCGATTGTCGTAAAAACCCATCTGGTTCACTAATATCCTTTAGGAAAGGAAACCTTCTGTCCTTACCTGGTCTGGCCTACTTGTGACTCCAGATCCACAGTCATGTGGTTGACTCTTGCCTGCCCTCTGAAATGGCCTAGCAAGCCACTCAGTTATCAAGGGCAATTAGGGATGGGCAATAAATGCTGGCCTAGCCAGCGATGCCCACATCCCACGAGTGAATTAAAAAAAAGTAAACATTAGGTTGAAAATGAACTTTTCTCTGCTGCCTTTCAACAGCTATAGTCACAGCAGGAGGAACAGAGAATACTTTCTCTGTTTAAACATTCCCATGTTCCCAAAGAAATTGTAATCAATAACCATGCGCTCGTTTCTCCAGTAAGTTCCTTTGCCAAAATTGTTTCATATCATTTACCTTTTTTTTCAAAAGTTAATTGGGACAGTTTTATGTTTAGCTAAAATTAAGTCACGTTTTTAAAGCATTTAAATCAGGCTTGTCCAACATATAGCCCGCGGGCCAAGATCCAGCAGGTTTCCATCCGGTCTCTGCAGGTATTTCAGAGATGAGACATCTTCCATTGTCGCCTTCTTTCAGACTGGCTTTTAAAAAACATAGCGCTGAGTTTCACAGATGACAGGCGCTGACATGCGGAACAGCAGTTTCCCAACTTCGGACAGATTTGGGATTTCCCGTCAACCCCAAATCTGACTTGTTAAGTTCACAATTCACTGCTCCTGCTCTCGGGCAGTGGCTGGAAGCTTTGAAAAAACTGATCAACCACACAGCTGAAGTGCTGAGTGCTCCCGTTCCCTGCAACTGTTCCCGGGCGGGAGGGAGGAGCAAACAGGGAGTGAGAGAGACAGAGTCAGAGAGAGAGAGAGAGAGAGCAGTGGGGGGGGGGGGGGCAGAGAGAAAGAGGGGCATGGGGAAGGGGAAGAGAGAGAGAGAGAGGAAGAGAGAGGGTGAGAGAGAGAGAGACAGGGAGAGAGAGAGAGACGGGGGGGGGGACAGAGAGGGGGGGAAACAGAGAGAGGGGGGGAAAAGAGAGAGGGAGGGGATGGACAGAGAGAGAGCGGGTGGAACAGAGAGAGCGCGGGTGGAACAGAGAGAGCGCGGGTGGAACAGAGAGAGAGCGGGTGGAACAGAGAGAGGGGGGGGCAGAGAGAGAGGGGGCAGAGAGAGAGGGCCAAGAGACAGAGGAGGGGGGAAGGGGGACTGAGAGCAAGGGGGGGTAACAGACAGCGAGAGAGGAGGGACAGAGAGAGGGGGGGGGGGACAGAGAGGGGAAGGAGAGAGAGGGGGGAAGGAGAGAGAGGGGGGAAGGAGAGAGAGGGGGGACGGAGAGAGAGGGGGGACGGAGAGAGAGGGGGGACGGAGAGAGAGGGGGGACGGAGAGAGAGGGGGGACGGAGAGAGAGGGGGGACGGAGAGAGAGGGGGGACGGAGAGAGAGGGGGACAGAGAGAGAGGGGGACAGAGAGAGGGGGGGACAGAGAGAGGGGGGGACAGAGAGAGGGGGAGGACAGAGAGAAAGGAGGGAGGACAGAGAGAAAGGAGGGAGGACAGAGAGAAAGGAGGGAGGACAGAGAGAGAGGAGGGAGGACAGAGAGAGAGGAGGGAGGACAGAGAGAGAGGAGGGAGGACAGAGAGAGAGGAGGGAGGACAGAGAGAGAGGAGGGAGGACAGAGAGAGAGGAGGGAGGACAGAGAGAGAGGAGGGAGGACAGAGAGAGAGGAGGGAGGACAGAGAGAGAGGAGGGAGGACAGAGAGAGAGGGGGGAGGACAGAAAGAGAGGGGGGTGGACAGAGAGAGAGGGGGGTGGACAGAGAGAGAGGGGGGTGGACAGAGAGAGAGGGGGAAGACAGAGAGAGAGGGGGTGGGAACAGAGAAAGGGGGGGAACAGAGAGAGAGGGGGGAACAGAGAGAGAGGGGGGGAGGACAGAGAGAGGGGGGAAGGACAGAGAGAGGGGGGAAGGACAGAGAGAGGGGGGAAGGACAGAGAGAGAGGGGGTGGAAGAGAGAGAGGGGGGTGGAAGAGAGAGAGGGGGCAGAGAGAGAGGGGACAGAGTGAGAGGGGGCAGTGCAAGGGGGGAGGACAGAGAGAGGGAGGAGGACAGAGAGAGGAGGGGGGACAGAGAGAGAGAGGAGGGGGGACAGAGAGAGAGGAGGGGGGACAGAGAGAGAGGAGGGGGGACAGTGAGAGCGGGGGGGGACAGAGAGAGCGGGGGGGGGACAGAGAGAGCGGGGGGGGGACAGAGAGAGCGGGGGGGGAACAGAGAGAGCGGGGGGGGGACAGAGAGAGCGGGGGGGGGACAGAGAGAGCGGGGGGGGGACAGAGAGAGCGGGGGGGGGACAGAGAGAGCGGGGGGGGGACAGAGAGAGCGGGGGGGGGACAGAGAGAGCGGGGGGGGACAGAGAGAGCGGGGGGGGACAGAGAGAGCGGGGGGGGACAGAGAGAGCGGGGGGGGGACAGAGAGAGCGGGGGGGGGACAGAGAGAGCGGGGGGGGGACAGAGAGAGCGGGGGGGGGACAGAGAGAGCGGGGGGGGGACAGAGAGAGCGGGGGGGGGACAGAGAGAGCGGGGGGGGGACAGAGAGAGCGGGGGGGGGGACACAGAGAGCGGGGGGGGGGACAGAGAGAGCGGGGGGGGGGGGACAGAGAGAGCGGGGGGGGGACAGAGAGAGCGGGGGGGGGGACAGAGAGAGCGGGGGGGGGGGACAGAGAGAGCGGGGGGGGGACAGAGAGAGCGGGGGGGGGACAGAGAGAGCGGGGGGGGGACAGAGAGAGCGGGGGGGGGGGGAACAGAGAGATCGGGGGGTGGGGACAGAGAGAGAGTGTGAGGACAGAGAGAGAGGGTGAGAACAGTGGGGGGGGGGCGCCAGAGAGAGGTGGGGGCGGCGAAAGAGAGAGGAGGGGGGTGACAGAGAGAGGAGGGGGGTGACAGAGAGAGAGGGGGGCGACAGACAGAGAGGGGGGGCGACAGACAGAGCGAGGGGGGCGACAGAGAGCGGGGGGCGACAGAGAGCGGGGGGCGACAGAGAGCTGGGGGCGACAGAGAGCGGGGGGCGACAGAGAGCAGGGGGGGCGACAGAGAGCGGGGGGGGCGACAGAGAGCGGGGGGGGGCGACAGAGAGCGGGGGGGGGCGACAGAGAGCGGGGGGGGGGCGACAGAGAGCGGGGGGGGGCGACAGAGAGCGGGGGGGGCGACAGAGAGCGGGGGGGGCGACAGAGAGCGGGGGGGGGGCGACAGAGAGCGGGGGGGGCGACAGAGAGCGGGGGGGGCGACAGAGAACGGGGGGGGCGACAGAGAACGGGGGGGCGACAGAGAACGGGGGGGGCCGACAGAGAACGGGGGGGGCGACAGAGAGCGGGGGGGGGGCGACAGAGAGCGGGGGGGGGCGACAGAGAGCGGGGGGGGCGACAGAGAGCGGGGGGGGCGACAAAGAGCGGGGGGGGGCGACAGAGAGCGGGGGGGGGGGCGACAGAGAGCGGGGGGGGGGGCGACAGAGAGCGGGGGGGGGGCGACAGAGAGCGGGGGGGGGGACGACAAAGAGCGGGGGGGGGGGGGCGACAGAGAGCGGGGGGGGGGGCGACAGAGAGCGGGGGGGGGGGCGACAGAGAGCGGGGGGGGGGCGACAGAGAGCGGGGGGGGGCGACAGAGAGCGGGGGGGGGCGACAGAGAGCGGGGGGGGGCGACAGAGAGCGGGGGGGGCAACAGAGAGCGGGGGGGGGCGACAGAGAGCGGGGGGGGCGACAGAGAGCGGGGGGGGGGGCGACAGAGAGCGGGGGGGGCGACAGAGAGCGGGGGGGGGGCGACAGAGAGCGGGGGGGGGCGACAGAGAGCGGGGGGGGCGACAGAGAGAGAGAGGAGGACAGAGAGAGAGAATGGGCGAGAGAGAGAGAATGGGGGACAGAGAGAGAGAGAGAGAGAGAGAAGGGGACAGAGAGAGGGAGGGGGACAGAGAAAGAGAGGGGGACAGAGAAAGAGAGGGGGTGGAAGAGACAGAGAGGGGGTGACAGAGAGAGAGCATGTGGAACAGAGAGAGAGCGGGTGGAAGAGAGAGAGGGGGGGTGGAAGAGAGAGAGAGGGGGTGGAAGAGAGAGAGAGGGGGGAACAGAGAGAGAGCGGGTGGAACAGAGAGAGAGCGGGTGGAACAGAGAGAGAGCGGGTGGAACAGAGAGAGGGGGGGCAGAGAGAGAGAGAGCGCCCAGAGACAGAGGAGGGGGGAAGGGGGGACTGAGAGCAAGGGGGGGTAACAGACAGCGAGAGAGGAAGGACAGAGAGGGGTGGGGGGGGACAGAGAGGGGAAGGAGAGAGAGGGGGGACGGAGAGAGAGGGGGGACGGAGAGAGCGGGGGGGAGGACAGAGAGAAAGGAGGGAGGACAGAGAGAAAGGAGGGAGGACAGAGAGAGAGGAGGGAGGACAGAGAGAGAGGAGGGAGGACAGAGAGAGAGGAGGGAGGACAGAGAGAGAGGAGGGAGGACAGAGAGAGAGGAGGGAGGACAGAGAGAGAGGAGGGAGGACAGAGAGAGAGGAGGGAGGACAGAGAGAGAGAGGGAAGACAGAGAGAGCGGGGGAAGACAGAGAGAGAGGGGGAAGACAGAGAGAGAGGGGGTGGGAACAGAGAAAGGGGGGGGAACAGAGAGAGGGGGGAAGGACAGAGAGAGAGGGGGGAAGGACAGAGAGAGAGGGGGAAGGACAGAGAGAGAGGGGGGAAGGACAGAGAGAGAAGGGGGAGGAGAGAGAGAGAAGGGGGAGGAGAGAGAGGGGGGAAGAGAGAGAGAGAAAGAGGGGGGAGGACAGAGAGAGAAGGGGCAGGACAGAGAGAGAGGGGGAGGACAGAGGGAGAGGGGGGAGGACAGAGAGAGAGGAGGGAGGACAGAGAGAGAGGAGGGAGGACAGAGAGAGGAGGGAGGACAGAGAGAGGAGGGAGGACAGAGAGAGAGGAGGGAGGACAGAGAGAGAGGAGGGAGGACAGAGAGAGAGAGGGAAGACAGAGAGAGCGGGGGAAGACAGAGAGAGAGGGGGAAGACAGAGAGAGAGGGGGTGGGAACAGAGAAAGGGGGGGGAACAGAGAGAGGGGGGAAGGACAGAGAGAGAGGGGGGAAGGACAGAGAGAGAGGGGGAAGGACAGAGAGAGAGGGGGGAAGGACAGAGAGAGAAGGGGGAGGAGAGAGAGAGAAGGGGGAGGAGAGAGAGGGGGGAAGAGAGAGAGAGAAAGAGGGGGGAGGACAGAGAGAGAAGGGGCAGGACAGAGAGAGAGGGGGAGGACAGAGGGAGAGGGGGGAGGACAGAGGGAGAGGGGGGAGGACAGAGAGAAAGGAGGGAGGACAGAGAGAGAGGAGGGAGGACAGAGAGAGAGGAGGGAGGACAGAGAGAGAGGAGGGAGGACAGAGAGAGAGGAGGGCGGACAGAGAGTGAGGAGGGAGGACAGAGAGAGAGGAGGGAGGACAGAGAGAGAGGAGGGAGGACAGAGAGAGAGGGGGAAGACAGAGAGTGAGGGGAAAGACAGAGAGAGAGGGGGTGGGAACAGAGAAGGGGGGGGAAACAGAGAGAGAGGGTGGGAGGACAGAGGGGGGGAGGACAGAGAGAGAGGGGGAGAGGACAGAGAGAGAGGAGGAGGACAGAGAGAGAGAGGAGGAGGACAGAGAGAGAGGAGGAGGACAGAGAGAGAGGAGGGGGACAGAGAGAGGAGGGGGGACAGAGAGAGGAGGGGGGGACAGAGAGAGGGGGGGGGGACAGAGAGAGGGGGGGGGGGACAGAGAGAGGGGGGGGACAGAGAGAGGGGGGGGACAGAGAGAGCGGGGGGGGGACAGAGAGAGCGGGGGGGGGACAGAGAGAGCGGGGGGGGGACAGAGAGAGCGGGGGGGGGACAGAGAGAGCGGGGGGGGGACAGAGAGAGCGGGGGGGGGGACAGAGAGAGCGGGGGGGGGACAGAGAGAGCGGGGGGGGACAGAGAGAGCGGGGGGGGGGACAGAGAGAGCGGGGGGGGGACAGAGAGAGCGGGGGGGGGGACAGAGAGAGCGGGGGGGGGGAGACAGAGAGAGCGGGGGGGGGGGACAGAGAGAGCGGGGGGGAGAGACAGAGAGAGCGGTGGGGGGGAGAGACAGAGAGAGCGGGGGGGGGGACAGAGAGAGCGGGGGGGGGACAGAGAGAGCGGGGGGGGGGACAGAGAGAGCGGGGGGGGACAGAGAGAGCGGGGGGGGACAGAGAGAGCGGGGGGGGGACAGAGAGAGCGGGGGGGGGACAGAGAGAGCGGGGGGGGACAGAGAGAGCGGGGGGGGCACAGAGAGAGCGGGG
Organism: Heterodontus francisci; assembly: GCF_036365525.1. NCBI lineage: Eukaryota > Metazoa > Chordata > Chondrichthyes > Heterodontiformes > Heterodontidae > Heterodontus > Heterodontus francisci. The sequence goes on along the minus strand of NC_090381.1, from coordinate 11,304,864 downwards.
GGGGCACAGAGAGAGCGGGGGGGGGACAGAGAGAGCGGGGGGGGGGGACAGAGAGAGCGGGGGGGGGGGGGGGAAGAGAGAGCGGGGGGGGACAGAGTGAGCGGGGGGGGGGGGACAGAGAGAGCGGGGGGGGGGGGGGGACAGAGAGAGCGTGGGGGACAGAGAGAGCGGGGGGGGGGACAGAGAGGGCGGGGGGGGACAGAGAGAGCGGGGGGGGACAGAGAGAGCGGGGGGGGACAGAGAGAGCGGGGGGGGGACAGAGAGAGCGGGGGGGGGGACAGAGAGAGCGGGGGGGGGGACAGAGAGAGCGGGGGGGGGGACAGAGAGAGCGGGGGGGGGACAGAGAGAGCGGGGGGGGGTCAGAGAGAGCGGGGGGGGGGACAGAGAGAGCGGGGGGGGGACAGAGAGAGCGGGGGGGACGGACAGAGAGAGCGGGGGGGACGGACAGAGAGAGTGGGGGGGAGGACAGAGAGAGAGGGTGAGGACAGAGAGAGAGGGTGAGAACAGGGGGGGGGGGGGGGCGCCAGAGAGAGGCGGGGGCGGCGAAAGAGAGAGGAGGGGGGTGACAGAGAGAGGGGGGGGCGACAGAGATGGGGGGCGACAGAGAAGGGGGGTGGGCGACAGAGAGGGGGGAGCGACAGAGAGAGGGGGGGCGACAGAGAGAAGGGGGGGCGACAGAGAGAAGGGGGGGCGACAGAGAGAAGGGGGGGCGACAGAGAGAAGGGGGGGCGACAGAGAGAACGGGGGGCGACAGAGAGAACGGGGGGCTACAGAGAGAACGGGGGGCTACAGAGAGAACGGGGGGGCGACAGAGAGAACGGGGGGGCGACAGAGAGAACGGGGGGGGCGACAGAGAGAACGGGGGGGGGCGACAGAGAGAACGGGGGGCGACAGAGAGAACGGGGGGCGACAGAGAGAACGGGGGGCGACAGAGAGAACGGGGGGCGACAGAGAGAACGGGGGGCGACAGAGAGAACGGGAGGCGACAGAGAGAACGGGGGGCGACAGAGAGAAGGGGGGGCGACAGAGAGAAGGGGGGGCGACAGAGAGAAGGGGGGGCGACAGACAGAAGGGGGGGCGACAGACTGAAGGGGGGGCGACAGACTGAAGGGGGGGGCGACAGACAGAAGGGGGGGCGACAGACAGAAGGGGGGCGACAGACAGAAGGGGGGCGACAGAGAGAGGGGGGGCGACAGAGAGAGGGGGGGCGACAGAGAGAGGGGGGGGCGACAGAGAGGGGGGCGACAGAGAGAGAGGGGGGCGACAGAGAGAGAGGGGGGCGACAGAGAGAGAGGGGGCGACAGAGAGAGAGGGGGCGACAGAGAGAGAGGGGGGCGACAGAGAGAGAGGGGGGCGACAGAGAGAGAGGGGGGCGACAGAGAGAGAGAGGAGGACAGAGAGAGAGAATGGGCGAGAGAGAGAGAATGGGCGAGAGAGAGAGAATGGGGGACAGATAGAGAGAGAGAGAAGGGGACAGAGAGAGAGAGAGGGGGACAGAGAGAGAGAGAAGGGGACAGAGAGAGAGAGGGGGACAGAGATAGAGAGGGGGTCAGAGATAGAGAGGGGGTGGAAGAGAGAGAGAGAGGGGGGGACAGAGAGAGAGCGGGTGGAACAGAGAGAGGGGGGGCAGAGATAGAGAGAGTGCCAGAGACAGAGGAGGGGGGAAGGGGGGACTGAGAGCAAGGGGGGGTAACAGACAGCGAGAGAGGAGGGACAGAGAGAGGGGGAGGGACAGAGAGAGGGGGGGGGGGACAGAGAGGGCAAGGAGAGAAAGGAGGGGAAGGAGAGAGAGGAGGGAAGGAGAGAGAGGGGGACGGAGAGAGAGGGGGACAGAGAGAGAGGGGGACAGAGAGAGAGGGGGACAGAGAGAGAGGGGGACAGAGAGAGAGGGCGACAGAGAGAGAGGGCGACAGAGAGAGAGGGGGGAGGACAGAGAGGGGGGAGGACAGAGAGGGGGGAGGACAGAGAGAGAGGGGGGAGGACAGAGAGAGAGGGGGGAGGACAGAGAGAGAGGGGGGAGGACAGAGAGAGAGGGGGGAGGACAGAGAGAAAGGAGGGAGGACAGAGAGAAAGGAGGGAGGACAGAGAGAGAGGAGGGAGGACAGAGAGAGAGGAGGGAGGACAGAGAGAGAGGAGGGAGGACAGAGAGAGAGGAGGGTGGACAGAGAGAGAGGAGGGTGGACAGAGAGAGAGGGGGAAGACAGAGAGAGAGGGGGAAGACAGAGAGAGAGGGGGAAGACAGAGAGAGAGGGAGGGGGAAGACAGAGAGAGAGGGGGTGGGAACAGAGAAAGGGGGGGAACAGAGAGAGAGGGGGGAACAGAGAGAGAGGGGGGGAGGACAGAGAGAGGGGGGGGAGGAGAGAGAAAGAGAGAGAGAGGGGGGAGGACAGAGAGAGAGGGGGAGGACAGAGAGAGGGGGGGGGAACAGAGAGAGCGGGGGGGGGACAGAGAGAGCGGGGGGGGGACAGAGAGAGCGGGGGGGGGACAGAGAGAGCGGGGGGGGGACAGAGAGAGCGGGGGGGGAACAGAGAGAGCGGGGGGGGGACAGAGAGAGCGGGGGGGGGACAGAGAGAGCGGGGGGGGGACAGAGAGAGCGGGGGGGGGACAGAGAGAGCGGGGGGGGGACAGAGAGAGCGGGGGGGGGACAGAGAGAGCGGGGGGGGACAGAGAGAGCGGGGGGGGACAGAGAGAGCGGGGGGGGACAGAGAGAGCGGGGGGGGGACAGAGAGAGCGGGGGGGGGACAGAGAGAGCGGGGGGGGGACAGAGAGAGCGGGGGGGGGACAGAGAGAGCGGGGGGGGGACAGAGAGAGCGGGGGGGGGACAGAGAGAGCGGGGGGGGGACAGAGAGAGCGGGGGGGGGGACACAGAGAGCGGGGGGGGGGACAGAGAGAGCGGGGGGGGGGGGACAGAGAGAGCGGGGGGGGGACAGAGAGAGCGGGGGGGGGGACAGAGAGAGCGGGGGGGGGGACAGAGAGAGCGGGGGGGGGACAGAGAGAGCGGGGGGGGGACAGAGAGAGCGGGGGGGGGACAGAGAGAGCGGGGGGGGGGGGAACAGAGAGATCGGGGGGTGGGGACAGAGAGAGAGTGTGAGGACAGAGAGAGAGGGTGAGAACAGTGGGGGGGGGGCGCCAGAGAGAGGTGGGGGCGGCGAAAGAGAGAGGAGGGGGGTGACAGAGAGAGGAGGGGGGTGACAGAGAGAGAGGGGGGCGACAGACAGAGAGGGGGGGCGACAGACAGAGCGAGGGGGGCGACAGAGAGCGGGGGGCGACAGAGAGCGGGGGGCGACAGAGAGCTGGGGGCGACAGAGAGCGGGGGGCGACAGAGAGCGGGGGGGGCGACAGAGAGCGGGGGGGGCGACAGAGAGCGGGGGGGGGCGACAGAGAGCGGGGGGGGGCGACAGAGAGCGGGGGGGGGGCGACAGAGAGCGGGGGGGGGCGACAGAGAGCGGGGGGGGCGACAGAGAGCGGGGGGGGCGACAGAGAGCGGGGGGGGGGCGACAGAGAGCGGGGGGGGCGACAGAGAGCGGGGGGGGCGACAGAGAACGGGGGGGGCGACAGAGAACGGGGGGGCGACAGAGAACGGGGGGGGCCGACAGAGAACGGGGGGGGCGACAGAGAGCGGGGGGGGGGGCGACAGAGAGCGGGGGGGGGCGACAGAGAGCGGGGGGGGCGACAGAGAGCGGGGGGGGCGACAAAGAGCGGGGGGGGGCGACAGAGAGCGGGGGGGGGGGCGACAGAGAGCGGGGGGGGGGGCGACAGAGAGCGGGGGGGGGGCGACAGAGAGCGGGGGGGGGGCGACAGAGAGCGGGGGGGGGGACGACAAAGAGCGGGGGGGGGGGCGACAGAGAGCGGGGGGGGGGGCGACAGAGAGCGGGGGGGGGGGCGACAGAGAGCGGGGGGGGGGCGACAGAGAGCGGGGGGGGCGACAGAGAGCGGGGGGGGCGACAGAGAGCGGGGGGGGGCGACAGAGAGCGGGGGGGGCAACAGAGAGCGGGGGGGGGCGACAGAGAGCGGGGGGGGCGACAGAGAGCGGGGGGGGGGCGACAGAGAGCGGGGGGGGGCGACAGAGAGCGGGGGGGGGGCGACAGAGAGCGGGGGGGGGCGACAGAGAGCGGGGGGGGCGACAGAGAGAGAGAGGAGGACAGAGAGAGAGAGAATGGGCGAGAGAGAGAGAATGGGGGACAGAGAGAGAGAGAGAGAGAGAGAAGGGGACAGAGAGAGGGAGGGGGACAGAGAAAGAGAGGGGGACAGAGAAAGAGAGGGGGTGGAAGAGACAGAGAGGGGGTGACAGAGAGAGAGCATGTGGAACAGAGAGAGAGCGGGTGGAAGAGAGAGAGGGGGGGTGGAAGAGAGAGAGAGGGGGTGGAAGAGAGAGAGAGGGGGGAACAGAGAGAGAGCGGGTGGAACAGAGAGAGAGCGGGTGGAACAGAGAGAGAGCGGGTGGAACAGAGAGAGGGGGGGCAGAGAGAGAGAGAGCGCCCAGAGACAGAGGAGGGGGGAAGGGGGGACTGAGAGCAAGGGGGGGTAACAGACAGCGAGAGAGGAAGGACAGAGAGGGGTGGGGGGGGACAGAGAGGGGAAGGAGAGAGAGGGGGGACGGAGAGAGAGGGGGGACGGAGAGAGCGGGGGGGAGGACAGAGAGAAAGGAGGGAGGACAGAGAGAAAGGAGGGAGGACAGAGAGAGAGGAGGGAGGACAGAGAGAGAGGAGGGAGGACAGAGAGAGAGGAGGGAGGACAGAGAGAGAGGAGGGAGGACAGAGAGAGAGGAGGGAGGACAGAGAGAGAGGAGGGAGGACAGAGAGAGAGGAGGGAGGACAGAGAGAGAGAGGGAAGACAGAGAGAGCGGGGGAAGACAGAGAGAGAGGGGGAAGACAGAGAGAGAGGGGGTGGGAACAGAGAAAGGGGGGGGAACAGAGAGAGGGGGGAAGGACAGAGAGAGAGGGGGGAAGGACAGAGAGAGAGGGGGAAGGACAGAGAGAGAGGGGGGAAGGACAGAGAGAGAAGGGGGAGGAGAGAGAGAGAAGGGGGAGGAGAGAGAGGGGGGAAGAGAGAGAGAGAAAGAGGGGGGAGGACAGAGAGAGAAGGGGCAGGACAGAGAGAGAGGGGGAGGACAGAGGGAGAGGGGGGAGGACAGAGAGAGAGGAGGGAGGACAGAGAGAGAGGAGGGAGGACAGAGAGAGGAGGGAGGACAGAGAGAGGAGGGAGGACAGAGAGAGAGGAGGGAGGACAGAGAGAGAGGAGGGAGGACAGAGAGAGAGAGGGAAGACAGAGAGAGCGGGGGAAGACAGAGAGAGAGGGGGAAGACAGAGAGAGAGGGGGTGGGAACAGAGAAAGGGGGGGGAACAGAGAGAGGGGGGAAGGACAGAGAGAGAGGGGGAAGGACAGAGAGAGAGGGGGAAGGACAGAGAGAGAGGGGGGAAGGACAGAGAGAGAAGGGGGAGGAGAGAGAGAGAAGGGGGAGGAGAGAGAGGGGGGAAGAGAGAGAGAGAAAGAGGGGGGAGGACAGAGAGAGAAGGGGCAGGACAGAGAGAGAGGGGGAGGACAGAGGGAGAGGGGGGAGGACAGAGGGAGAGGGGGGAGGACAGAGAGAAAGGAGGGAGGACAGAGAGAGAGGAGGGAGGACAGAGAGAGAGGAGGGAGGACAGAGAGAGAGGAGGGAGGACAGAGAGAGAGGAGGGCGGACAGAGAGTGAGGAGGGAGGACAGAGAGAGAGGAGGGAGGACAGAGAGAGAGGAGGGAGGACAGAGAGAGAGGGGGAAGACAGAGAGTGAGGGGAAAGACAGAGAGAGAGGGGGTGGGAACAGAGAAGGGGGGGAAACAGAGAGAGAGGGTGGGAGGACAGAGGGGGGGAGGACAGAGAGAGAGGGGAGAGGACAGAGAGAGAGGAGGAGGACAGAGAGAGAGAGGAGGAGGACAGAGAGAGGAGGAGGACAGAGAGAGAGGAGGGGGACAGAGAGAGGAGGGGGGGACAGAGAGAGGAGGGGGGGACAGAGAGAGGGGGGGGGGACAGAGAGAGGGGGGGGGGGACAGAGAGAGGGGGGGGACAGAGAGAGGGGGGGGACAGAGAGAGCGGGGGGGGGGACAGAGAGAGCGGGGGGGGGACAGAGAGAGCGGGGGGGGGACAGAGAGAGCGGGGGGGGACAGAGAGAGCGGGGGGGGGACAGAGAGAGCGGGGGGGGGGACAGAGAGAGCGGGGGGGGACAGAGAGAGCGGGGGGGACAGAGAGAGCGGGGGGGGGGACAGAGAGAGCGGGGGGGGGGACAGAGAGAGCGGGGGGGGGGGACAGAGAGAGCGGGGGGGGGGAGACAGAGAGAGCGGGGGGGGGGGGTGACAGAGAGAGCGGGGGGGAGAGACAGAGAGAGCGGTGGGGGGAGAGACAGAGAGAGCGGGGGGGGGGGGACAGAGAGAGCGGGGGGGGGACAGAGAGAGCGGGGGGGGGGGACAGAGAGAGCGGGGGGGGAAGAGAGCGGGGGGGGACAGAGAGAGCGGGGGGGGACAGAGAGAGCGGGGGGGGGACAGAGAGAGCGGGGGGGGGACAGAGAGAGCGGGGGGGGACAGAGAGAGCGGGGGGGCACAGAGAGAGCGGGGGGGGCACAGAGAGAGCGGGGGGGGACAGAGAGAGCGGGGGGGGGGGACAGAGAGAGCGGGGGGGGGGGGGGGAAGAGAGAGCGGGGGGGGACAGAGTGAGCGGGGGGGGGGGGACAGAGAGAGCGGGGGGGGGGGGGGACAGAGAGAGCGTGGGGGACAGAGAGAGCGGGGGGGGGGACAGAGAGGGCGGGGGGGGACAGAGAGAGCGGGGGGGGACAGAGAGAGCGGGGGGGGACAGAGAGAGCGGGGGGGGGACAGAGAGAGCGGGGGGGGGGACAGAGAGAGCGGGGGGGGGGGACAGAGAGAGCGGGGGGGGGGACAGAGAGAGCGGGGGGGGGACAGAGAGAGCGGGGGGGGGTCAGAGAGAGCGGGGGGGGGGACAGAGAGAGCGGGGGGGGGACAGAGAGAGCGGGGGGGACGGACAGAGAGAGCGGGGGGGACGGACAGAGAGAGTGGGGGGGAGGACAGAGAGAGAGGGTGAGGACAGAGAGAGAGGGTGAGAACAGGGGGGGGGGGGGGGCGCCAGAGAGAGGCGGGGGCGGCGAAAGAGAGAGGAGGGGGGTGACAGAGAGAGGGGGGGGCGACAGAGATGGGGGGCGACAGAGAAGGGGGGTGGGCGACAGAGAGGGGGGAGCGACAGAGAGAGGGGGGGCGACAGAGAGAAGGGGGGGCGACAGAGAGAAGGGGGGGCGACAGAGAGAAGGGGGGGCGACAGAGAGAAGGGGGGGCGACAGAGAGAACGGGGGCGACAGAGAGAACGGGGGGCTACAGAGAGAACGGGGGGCTACAGAGAGAACGGGGGGGCGACAGAGAGAACGGGGGGGCGACAGAGAGAACGGGGGGGGCGACAGAGAGAACGGGGGGGGGCGACAGAGAGAACGGGGGGCGACAGAGAGAACGGGGGGCGACAGAGAGAACGGGGGGCGACAGAGAGAACGGGGGGCGACAGAGAGAACGGGGGGCGACAGAGAGAACGGGAGGCGACAGAGAGAACGGGGGGCGACAGAGAGAAGGGGGGGCGACAGAGAGAAGGGGGGGCGACAGAGAGAAGGGGGGGCGACAGACAGAAGGGGGGGCGACAGACTGAAGGGGGGGGCGACAGACTGAAGGGGGGGGCGACAGACAGAAGGGGGGGCGACAGACAGAAGGGGGGCGACAGACAGAAGGGGGGCGACAGAGAGAGGGGGGGCGACAGAGAGAGGGGGGGCGACAGAGAGAGGGGGGGGCGACAGAGAGGGGGGCGACAGAGAGAGAGGGGGGCGACAGAGAGAGAGGGGGGCGACAGAGAGAGAGGGGGCGACAGAGAGAGAGGGGGCGACAGAGAGAGAGGGGGCGACAGAGAGAGAGGGGGGCGACAGAGAGAGAGGGGGGCGACAGAGAGAGAGAGGAGGACAGAGAGAGAGAATGGGCGAGAGAGAGAGAATGGGCGAGAGAGAGAGAATGGGGGACAGATAGAGAGAGAGAGAAGGGGACAGAGAGAGAGAGAGGGGGACAGAGAGAGAGAGAAGGGGACAGAGAGAGAGAGGGGGACAGAGATAGAGAGGGGGTCAGAGATAGAGAGGGGGTGGAAGAGAGAGAGAGAGGGGGGGACAGAGAGAGAGCGGGTGGAACAGAGAGAGGGGGGGCAGAGATAGAGAGAGTGCCCAGAGACAGAGGAGGGGGGAAGGGGGGACTGAGAGCAAGGGGGGGTAACAGACAGCGAGAGAGGAGGGACAGAGAGAGGGGGAGGGACAGAGAGAGGGGGGGGGGGACAGAGAGGGCAAGGAGAGAAAGGAGGGAAGGAGAGAGAGGAGGGAAGGAGAGAGAGGGGGACGGAGAGAGAGGGGGACAGAGAGAGAGGGGGACAGAGAGAGAGGGGGACAGAGAGAGAGGGGGACAGAGAGAGAGGGCGACAGAGAGAGAGGGCGACAGAGAGAGAGGGGGGAGGACAGAGAGGGGGGAGGACAGAGAGGGGGGAGGACAGAGAGAGAGGGGGGAGGACAGAGAGAGAGGGGGGAGGACAGAGAGAGAGGGGGGAGGACAGAGAGAGAGGGGGGAGGACAGAGAGAAAGGAGGGAGGACAGAGAGAAAGGAGGGAGGACAGAGAGAGAGGAGGGGAGGACAGAGAGAGAGGAGGGAGGACAGAGAGAGAGGAGGGAGGACAGAGAGAGAGGAGGGTGGACAGAGAGAGAGGAGGGTGGACAGAGAGAGAGGGGGAAGACAGAGAGAGAGGGGGAAGACAGAGAGAGAGGGGGAAGACAGAGAGAGAGGGAGGGGGAAGACAGAGAGAGAGGGGGTGGGAACAGAGAAAGGGGGGGAACAGAGAGAGAGGGGGGAACAGAGAGAGAGGGGGGGAGGACAGAGAGAGGGGGGGGAGGAGAGAGAAAGAGAGAGAGAGGGGGGAGGACAGAGAGAGAGGGGGAGGACAGAGAGAGGGGGGGGGACAGAGAGAGAGGAGGGAGGACAGAGAGAGAGGGGGGAGGACAGAGAGAGAGGGGGGTGGACAGAGAGAGTGGGGGGTGGACAGAGAGAGAGGGGGGTGGACAGAGAGAGAGGGGGAAGACACAGAGAGAGGGGAAAGACACAGAGAGAGGGGAAAGACAGAGAGAGAGGGGGTGGGAACAGAGAGAGAGGGGGGAGGACAGAGAGAGAGGGGGGAGGACAGAGAGAGAGGGGGGAGGAGAGAGAGAGAGGGGGGAGGAGAGTGAGAGAGGGGGGAGGAGAGAGAGAGGGGGAGGACAGAGAGAGAGAGGGGGGAGGACAGAGAGAGAGAGGGGGAACAGAGAAAGTGGGGGTGGAACAGAGATAGAGGTGGGATAGAGAGACGGGGGTGGAACAGAGAGAGAGGTGGGATAGAGAGAGGGGGGTGGAACTTTAGAACATCAGACAATACAAGGAACAGGATGTCTTCCCATATCCCACATCACTGCATCAGGTATCTGAATATACAAGTTTGGTCTAACATAACTAATGGGATTAGTGAATGAACTAATGGGGGTGGAACAGAGAGAGAGGTGGAACAGAGAGAGAGGTGGGACAGAGAGAGGGGGAGTGGGGACAGAGAGAGGGGGAGTGGTGACTGAGAGAGAGAGAGGGTGGCAGAGAGAGAAAGAGAGAGAGAGAGAGAGCTGGGGGGAGAGAGGTGGGGGACAGAGAGAGAGAGATAGAGGGGGACAGAGAGAGAGAGAGGGAGGACAGAGAGAGAGAGAGGGAGGACAGAGAGAGAGAGAGGGAGGACAGAGAGAGGGAGGGGGGACAGATAGAGAGGGGGGAAAACAGAGAGGGAAAAAGGGAGGGAAAGTGGGGGGGGGGGCAGACAGACAGGGAAAGGGGGTAGAGAGAGCGAAAGAGGGGAGACATACAGGGGATGACACGGGTGGGGGTTGAACAACACGGGGCAGACACAAGGAAGGAGAGCGATAGATAGAGAGAGAGGGTGATCACGATCACTCTTGACAAATGGAAATCTATCAAGAATACTGCACATTGCTACAAATGTGCAGGCAAACACTGAATACTGTACAAGCAAGAAATTGCCAGGTATCTCACTAAATCATTGTCCAACATTGTGTTGAGAAAGTTAGTCAATAAATTAGTGTTCTCATTTAAAGCTTCTTCACAAAAATGCAAATTTGTTGTTGTTTTGATTATTGTGTTTCCAAAGAAATGATAGTGCCAAACCGTTCCAATAGCAATCAACAATGA